>NW_019739219.1:5589-81151 GCF_002891405.2 Cryptotermes secundus | reverse complement strand
TACAGAAAGCCTGCAAGAGCTACAGTAAAGTATAACATCATTTTAATCCAAGTCGCGGTTAGGTTATGGTCCCCACTGGGGCTCCATTCTAACACGCCGCAGACAGATTAATGTATCCTGCACTTACCGGCACGCTGTTCCAGACATCGGTAACGTCACATTGCACTTTGCATAGCATCGCGGTCTGTGGGATAACGCCACTGCGCTTGAGGTCGCTGGCAGCCATATGCAGATTGCTACCCAGTACCTCAATCTTAATACACACATTCATGAAAACCTCAAATCCCATCTAAACTTCTTGTATCAAAAGGTATTAAATGATTCAATTTCAAGGACCTCAATGTTCATAATTTATTTAACTGCTCCTCTTGGTCCTGCCAAGCTGTAATACAGGGCACTCGTTCCCCGTAACCAACCAAGGAAAAATGTTCATATCAACATGTGTCAGGAAACATTACTTTGTGTTGCAGCTGAAACTTGTTATCATGTCTGTCCGTCTGTCTGTGATCAACTGTCAGCATCGTAACCTTGGACAGATGTTTCAAACTACAGGTGGGACCGTTTGCCTAACAATTTCAAGTAATTGCGACTATCAGTCCTATTGTCTTCTAAGGCAAAGGTTAAGGTAAGAGTAAGGTTGTACTTATGTACCTCAAGCGGTTAGTCGCTGGCTTCCCACCGCGGCGGCCCGGGTTCGGTCCCGGGTCTGGTCAAGTTCGATTTGTGGCGGACAAAGTATCGGTGCGGCAGGATTTTTCCGAGTACTTCTGTTTCCCCTGCCAATCTTCATTCCACCATTGCTCCACAATCACCCTCACCTATCAACATCTGGGGCTGGTACAATAGGCCAGAAGTGGCCGCAGTACAAGGGACTTAGTCCCGCCCACTAGCAATAAAAAAAGTTGTTCTGGTGCTGCATTAATAAAGCACAAGACTATGAATATGTATGGTGGAGTGGAGGTGTAGCTCCACCGTTCTTGTCATCAGCATTAGATTGAAGTGAGTGGTGAGCCTCACGAACAGGGATAGGCTTAATGGGCACCAAAGACGGTCTGAACGCTGTGAAGTAGAGGAAATTATTCCCTCTGTCAGGAATCGAAGCTCAGACATCAAGACCATAGCCCGTAACAATACCGACTGCGATATATACTTCACATTGAGACAAATGGATGAACAGGCCACAAGTCTGCTTAGAAATCTTGTGAAAATGTTACTGATTTTGTATCCTGCCCGCTTCTCAATGATCCGTCTCTCCTGACCGGTTAGGCCAAAAGTCGCTCTTCAGGAATTCATATTGGAATTGCCCTGAAGATGGCCTCTCCTGACTAAGGCTTCTTAAGTTCCACCACGGAAATGTGAGACAGTACCTCACAGTACCAACTCATTATTCTCAATTACCGTACCGTTCATCGTTATTGTTTATAATTATCAGCAGCATTAGTATCAGCAGCTGTGGCTGCATTAGTATCAGTAACTTCTAGCTCTACTGTCACTAACTCGGGGCACGCGGTAACGTAATTGGCTGAGACACTATGCTAAAAGTCGGAAGGTCGCGGGTTCGAATTCAAATGAAGTCACTGGATTTTTCAATTCACCCGGGATCGACTAAGCGCCTAACAGAAATGAGTATCAGGAATCTTCCTGGGGCGTAAAGGGCGTCCGGCGCGTAAGGCTGAAAACCTGACCGCCATCTGTGAGCCGCTTGTCTAGAAAATGCTGGAGCCTCGACGTCTCACAACCCTATGGGCGTGCACGGTCAGTTACATTGAAAGCTTTACCTTACTGTCACTGTCCTCAAATGTAATCAGAATGATGAATTCAAGTAGGGTGAGATGGGCAGGGCATGTAGCACATATGGGGTACAAGAAGAAGAAAGCGTACAAGGTTTTGGTGGAAGCAAAAAGAAAGAAACCACTAGGAAAATCTATACGTACGTGGGAGCACAATTTTGAAATGGATCTTGGGGAAAAAGAATGAGGTGGTGTGGACTGGATTAATCTGGCTCAGGATAGGGAACATAGCGGGTTGCTGTGAAACCAGCAATGAACCTTCGAGTTTTGTAAAATGTTGAGATTTTTTTTTTTTTTGTATCTGTGCGACTTGTGACTTCTCAAGAACTCACCACCATGGATTTTGTTACCGCTGATGTAACTTACTGTGTAGTGAAGTTGCCTGATAATTTTCTTTATGGTCCATATTTCTGTTTTGAGTTCGTATTTTTATACACGTATTTTCTATGCGAAACCTCTCCTTCCTTTCGGAAGTGTTGCTGAGGTGTGAAAGATTTAATATTTCCTTTTACACATCTCGAAGTTGGGAATCCTGTGTATTTCCTCTGGTGTTTGGAAAAATAAATATAATTTAATTTATCACTGTAAGATATCTAGACATGCTGTTTGTCGCCACTTGCCACATGCTGAAGTTTTCACAGAACTGAGACACATTTTCGATCCATCTGTTGTATGAGGAAAAACCACGAAATTTGACGATTTTGCCTCCTCTGTTCTACGTACAATATCCAGTGTGTTGTGTTTGTTATGAGGAAAGTCTGAACTGTACATATGTTGCACGTTCATCCATCATGCAAACATCTGAAGAGTGAGTCTCTAGAAGTTTGTGACAATGATTAATTACACTCCAAATACGATCTGTGACGTTTTTAACGACACTGTCAGAATTGTTAAAGAGTCAAATGGAAGGATTCGTTTTTTTATTGCTAGTGGGCGGCCACTTCTGACCTATTGTACCAGCCCTAGATGATAGGTGAGGGCGATTGTGGAGCAATTGGTGGAATGAAGATTGGCAGGGGAAACCAAAGTACTCGGAGAAAATCTGCCCTAGCGCCACTTTGTCCACCACAAATCCCACTTGACCTGACCCGGGATCGAACCCGGGCCGCCGCGATTCGAAGCCAGTAACTAATCACTTGAGCTATGGCGCGGCCCTCGGCTTGTAGCGTAGTGGCTCAACGAACTACGCTACCGCGTAGAAAGTGCTCCTTCAATTTTTTATACTCTTAATGAACTGAATTAAAGACGTCGGTCAGTTGTGTCATTCAGATATATTCACATATTTTTGCCATTAATCAAAGATTTTAATTAACATGTTGTTAGGAATCTGCAGATGTTTGTTTGGAAAACAGTGACACTCCCTTATGAACAAGACTGTTAACAAAACGGTGACTCGAACGCAAGCTGTGTGCTGCACAAGAGATCATGCAGTTGCTTGGTTTTACGTTTCTCAGGAGGAGGACGGATTGTGAAGTACTGTCTTTGCACATAAAACGGTTTGCAAGACACAGGATGTGAAATTATGGATTCGGTTCTTGTGGCTCAGAATAGCGTCCAGTGGCTGAACTTTATGAATACAGTGAACTCTTAACTTTGTAAAATATCCAGAATATCTTAACTACCTTTATGATTAATAACTTATTATATAGGACACTACTCCTTGAATTAATTATTTAGTTAATTGATTGGTAATTTATTTATTTAGTTGGTTAGTGCCTTTGTTAGTTAATTGATTAATTGGTTAGTTAGAATGTTTGTAAGTAACTTATTTGGCTGGTTATTAAGTTGGTTTCTCAATCCATTAGCTGGTTGCTTAGTTGGTTATTCTTTCGGTTTGTTAGTTTACTGTTACTTTGTTAACTGATTACTTAATTAGTTGATTGAGTAGTTCGTTTGTTGGTTAGTTGGTTAGCTGGTTAATTGCTTAGTTATCTGCTTGTTTAATTAAATAGTTTGTGGGTTCTTCATTTAGTTTGTTAGTTGAATGGTTAGTTAATTAATTCGTAAATTGGTTACTCTATCGGAAGCTTAGTTAGTCTGAATACTGGCGTGCATGAGAATTAGCGGCATATTGCAACACAACATGATATAATTCAGTTTGATAAGAACTCAGCCTCTGTCTACATTAAATTTGGCTTTAGCTGTCCCGTGATGAAAGTTGTTGAGGGTAATGCAGCAGTGTGTTGGTCATCTAGTCACTTGGGACAGCAGGAAGAGGATGCTTACACATCCCGGTGGGAGAGTTACAAATCCAAAGTAACGACAAGCCACGCTAGCAGATGAGGCATAGGTTATATCCTTTACTGTTGTCTCGCAGACACATCCATCTGGTTAATAATGTACATATATTATGTCGTAAATGTAATCTCAACTAGTATAAACCCCCTTGTGATCCCGCTGTAATTTCCAGAGGGAAACCTGTGCAGTTCTCATCTCTGGATGCGGTTCCCACAAGTCGCTCTTCCGTTGATCCACTGTTACACATTTTTGTCACTTCGGGATACAGCAGTTTGCTGGTCGCAGTGCAGGGAAGTTGCATGTCTTTTGTTTTAAAAATACACCTCATCAGGATTCGATCCCGTGACCTTCCGGCTTGTAGCATAGTGCCTCAACCAACTATGCTACCGCGTGCCCATAGGCTGTATCTTAAGGAATAGAATGTATATGATAGTACACTGCCCTCTTTTGTAAAATAATCTTTGTTTATTCTTGTAAATAATTGCAAGAAGAGAATGTTCTGTGGCGAAACTTTGAGTTTCTTTTAAACTCAAAATTAGGCAGCAAATATTACCACTGTTTGTCGCAAAGTCGGGATAGTGTAGTCGGTATAGCGACTGGTAGGAGTTCGAGTCCCGATAGGGCGAAGAATTTTCTCTTCTCCTCGTCATCAAAACCGACTCTGAGGCCCATCTAACCTCCAATCTACTGGGTACTGTGAACATTTTATCCGGGGGTAAAGCTGCAGGGGTCAAAAAATGTAGATCTATACATTCACTCCCTCATACGCCTTAATGGCGTAGTGCTTAATTAGTTAAGCAGAGGGACAACTTTACCTTACCTTGTCGCAGGATTAAATATTGTTCGAGAGTTTGTTTGGGATATAGGCCGGAAGTGCTTGATACGGGTAGCCAACCAATCCGAGGGTCTGGCTGATGACCTTAGGAGTAGAAAGCAGGATTGCTGAAATCTGAACCGTGTAGTTTGGCAAGAAAATTATACTTGTTAATATTCAACAAGCAGAATATAGAAGAGAGAAAAAAAAATAAAATTAAACTTCACGCAAACTTTTATATTCGTTAAGGGATACAAGTTTTGAAGAATTACAAAGGAATAAAGGGTCGAGATTCTAGAAGCGTAAGAAGCAGATCTCTCTTAATGGAGTGTCAAGACAGTTCAATGCCTCGGGCTGCACCCCCGGAGTCAGGATTAACACTAAGTCTTGAAAGAATATCTTAAAATGTCTTGCGAATGCTGATGAGACATGGGTTCACAGTAAAAGTTAAAAAAGATAACGTCCTTGTGTATCGTTACTTAAGCACTATGACATGAAGGCAGGGGGAGTGGAGACATAGCTCCACCTTTCTTGGCTACGGTGCTACATGGTGATGAGTGGTTAGCTTCAGGCTCCAGCCGATTTACCGCCGGAGAAAGAACCCCCGTTTCCCATTAGATAGGCTGTGTGGACCCCAGTGTCAGTCTCGACACTGTGGAGGAGAGAAAATCTTGCATTGATGGGAATCGAACCCGGGGTTTCCAGCCCGTAGTCCATTAGTATACCTTACGTTCCTGATCTCAACCATCGGATAAGTTATTTCTAAAGTATTTTTACGTAATAGTACATTGAGTAGACGGTAATTGTTTCCTCCTGTCACCCTAACATCCGGTACTATACAGGGTGTCCCAGAAGGAAAGTGGAGGTCGTAATATCGGTCGTTCTAAGCAAAGATTTGTATATGCACATGCGTCCTATTCCGAACCATCTCCGAGATAGAGCTATTTCGCTGTACAGTTCCAAAACTGTTGATAAGAAAGAGATATTACGTGCTGTTTCTAATACCGGTATTTATTGTTCAAGTGATAAAGTTGGTACAGTTTACCTAGTGTAACACAGTTTCGAAAATTCCACCGTCAACATCAGTGCACTTTGCTATTCATGTGAGGACATGGCGTGTCGCTCGTCTGTACAGTTTACAGTGAAATAGCTCTATCTCGGAAACCGTTAGGAACAGGACACATGTACATATACACTTTTTTGCTTAGAATGACTGATACTATGACCTCCCAGAAAAAGATCCTCATGTCTCTATGAGACATCTGAGCAAAATNTAAATAATAATAATAATGACCTCCCAGAATATTAAACTTTCCTCCTGGGACACTTAGTATAGTCTCGTTAGTGAAAGGCTTGTGAAATAACAAACTTAGGAACAATAGAACATGAATACCCTATGTGCTGCCACGGTAAAAGCTGTCATATTTGAATAAGACCATGTGCACACACCTCCTGCGTCATCTGAGCTGCCCATTACCTCCTCGGAACACTTGTTTCCCAATTTACTTGTTTTCAATAGACGCGGCGGTTTCCAAGCACGAAACATGTGCGTATAACAAGGGTAGCCCGCGCTCAATGAACTTCGCGGAATATTCATTAAGCTTCCACCTGAAGACTTAGGGCCTTTTGGAGAACAGCCCATTTACGTGTCTCGTTATTGGTACTTTAAGACCGCAAGTGACCCAGTGTTATTTCAAAGCCAGTATCTGATCCATAGGCTGTAACGTTGGTTTTCAGTGTACTGGTCTTCAGCGTGTGAAACAACCAACCTAGTTCTTTTTCCTTATTGGATCGGTTGCCTTACATCACTCACTCATTTATGGAGCTGAGCCCTTCCCAACTTTTTATGGAACCCGGAGGTTCATTACCGTGTTCACAAGAGCCCTCCACTGGTCTCTATCCTGAGCCAGATCGATCCAGTCCATACAGTCACATCCTGTCTCTCTAAGAACCATTTTAATATTGCCTGACCACCTACATCTTGATCATCCTAATGGTCTCTTTCCTTCTGGCTTTCCCTCCAATATCCCATATGCATTTCCATTCTCCCCATTCGTGCTACATTCCCTGTCCATCTCATCCTCTTTGGCGTCATCATTCTAATTATACCTGGTGAACAGTACAAGTTATGAAGCTCCTCATTATGTAATTTTCTCCAACCTACCATTTCATCTCTCTCCGGTCCAAATATTCTCCTCAACACCCTGTTCTCAAACACCCTCAGTCTATGTTCCTCCCTTAATGTCAGAGACCAAGTTTCACACCCATACAGAACCACAGGCTCAGTTGTCTTATCATTTCGGCTAAATTAGAAATTTACATTTCTACCGATTTTTTTCGAAAAGGAAGTAGGTATTTTATATTTACACCAACTAAAGAAGAGGGAAAAGTTAATACAGTCGGTGTAGCGATTGGCTGAGTGGAAGGCTGAGGGGTCGAGTTCGATTCCCGCTAGGGCCAAGACTCTTTTCCTCTCCACATCGTCCAGACCGGTTCTGGGGCCCATCCAGTCTAGTAGAACTCACAAAAGAACGGGGCAGGCGGTAGAGTATTTGGTTGAGACACTGCTACAAGCCGGAAGGCCGTGGTTTCGATTCCTGATGTGGTCATTGGATTTGTCAACCGACTTAATTCTTTCAGCCGCACTTTGTTCCTGAGGTCGACTCAGCCTCTAACAAAAATGAGTACCAGGAATCTTACCGGGAGGTAAAGGGCGGCCGGCTCGTAAAACTGACAACCTCACCGTCATCTGCGAGCCGATTGTGTAGAACATGGGAGATCCTCGACGGCTCACAAACCTATGGTCCTCCATGGCTTCTTACATGTATAATTTTACCTTTACTTTTACTTACGAAAGAATTCGATAGACATTCTGGGCATCCAGAAGTACTGATACTAGGACCTCACAGATTTTAAGCAGGCGTGCCAACAACAGAAATGTAACGATTCGTATCCTGCATTGAAGTTACCACTGCTCCATGTTGTGAAAAATTATATAATTTCCGACATAACGTTGAAGGACACGTGACTTAACGCAGGGAATTGATTTAACCGACTCCATGCTCACGTAACAAGTACATACCTCAGTAATATCTGTAAATGAAACGTCAAAATGTTCATGGCAGCCGATTGTGTTTCGCAGGCAACGTTGATCTGACATTGAGCTCTGTTCTTTTGTTATATCACACAATGCGACAGAAATAATTCGCTGCGAAAGGCATCAATAATAACACCACAGGAATTATCAAAAGAATAATCGCTTTATGTCAAGGTCAGCTCAATCGTTCATTTATGACATAACTAGAACAGGAAGGGGGAGATTGGTTTTGTGACAATTGGAATTACGCTGCAAACACATTTCAGATAGACTGATTACGTGTGTTGTGAGTTCTGAGGTTTCCACGCTGTAGTTAGCAGTCATCTGGGTTTTGATATGTGGTAGTTTTATGCACGAATACTGATGTTTCGGAGGAATATGTTGCTTCAATGTTCAGAATCGAACCCTAAATATGGAGACGATATGTCCGTCATAAATTTTGTTGTCCGCTCAAGAATCCGCTACAGGGATAGCTTTACCTTTCATTTTTACTGTATAAGAAAGAGGTTGGTCGTTCTCGAGAATTTATACCTTGTAAGTATGAAGTAAATATTACTCTGAAGCAGTATTTGCCCGGACAGGACACCAAACGCCACACTTCCCCATGTTCCTTTCAGAAAATATATACACAGCAACTCACCCACTCTACGCATTTAGTTGAAGTTGGAATATTTACCTTCGAGAATTCGACAACACTGCCTACTCACATACTGTGTGAACACCGAAGTGGTGAATTAAGGTCTAGAGTTGGAGAAGGATTTAGAAGTACACAACTTACATACACTGTCGTAGAAGTACGTGAGTGGTTGTTAGGTGTATGGTCTTAAGAAAGATTTTGTTACCCTTGATATATCTCGTGGGATTTGTCATAGCGGTGGTTATGAAGAGTCCCTTCGTTTGGGATGTAACATTTGGTAGTTCGTTCGAAGTTAACTGCAGTTGCGGAGGAACATATCGCCAAGCAAGAAAAGGAAATAGGACGCAGGTAGCATTCACAGCCTGGCTCTGCTTCATGTGTGGATTGAATTAATCTAGATCAGATATGAACCAGTTGTGGGCTCTTGTGAACACGGTAATGAACGCAGAATTACTAGGTTTTCGGACTTCGTCCATCGTCCGGTATTCTAGAACAAATTTTCCATTTTTTTTCTATGCATTGCTACTCATCTACTTGATTTTATTGGCTAGGTAAGTAGCATAAATTTCTACCTAACTTTCTATCCTAGTTCTATGAATGTATGTGCTTTTATCACAATTTTTATTGCATATTTTCCTGTTATCTCCCTCTGAATATGTCTGGTCTCAGGTAATTAAATAGCTGCAGTGAATCTGACAGGTGTTGTCCAATTACTGAGTTTAGTTCTTTGTAAGGGACCCTAGAGAGTATGTGTCTTCCCCTTTCACATGAAGACGGAAACTGATCCATTTTCCGTAACGGTGTGTTTTCTAGTTTCTAGAATACCGGACGGTCGTCAAAGTCCGAAAACCCTGTAATTTTGAGTATTATTTACACACAGTCGTCAGAACCCTTTAGTATCTACGGTAATGAACCTTCGGGTTGCATAAAATTCCGGGAATTCCCCGAGTGGTTAAGTGAGTGCTGTCTTCCCAAGTAGAATTCAGTTCTCTGGACTTAATTAGTTAGATACTGTGTTCCTTTGTTAGTTTTTCGTGGCTAGACTATGTGGCCTCGAATGGCAGAATGATAGATGATGAAGAATTGGAAAAGTATTTGGAAGAAAGCGGTCGTAGCGTAATCGAGGTACCATCCCAGCATACACCTCGAAGAATGGCGGAAGATCACGAGAATCCTCAGGATTTGCCGGCGATTAGAAGCGACAACTTTCAGAATACGACTATAGCGTTATTTTTACATTAAACACTGAGTTGATTCATTTCTCGTTTACCTAAACAACTGCCAGTGTCTCCTAACGAGATGTGAGAGTCAATCGTTTCTGTATTTAACATACATTGTACCTTCGTATGTTTCCATTGTTTAGCGTATTTTTAATTTTTAAAAAGTAAAAGGAAGCCTTGCTGTTTGTGTACAACACATTTACCTCCCTATGGTTACCAGACATCACCTCGGTTGCTAAGTAACAGATCGGTAAACACATTCACGTGGCAACGAATTTTTGTACACGTCGTTTTATTTGCGGTCCATATCATATCAAAAGAAAGTTCATTCATTCATCGATGGCTTTACAGGCCTATGTTGGGTCCTTGCCCCTTCTTCAGGTTTGTAATCTTTTATCAAGGGAAAGCTGGTGGTTAATTCCTCCCAAACCATAAATAATAGCTTTTCAGACACAATGTTAGTATATATATAATCTGAATTACCAAGATTTAAAGGTATGCTCTGAAGAACAACTGTGCTGACTGGCTGACTGATTGACTACTAAATTGCTACTGGCCCTCGACAGCAGAGTGATTCTTCGTTCCGAATCCCACGGGGCTCGTGTCATTATTTTACCCTCCGACAGCTATGGGATTGTGCAGTCGAACTCCAACGGTGCTGAATATGGCCAACAGTAGTTATTTGTGGCCTGGGTTGGAGTGTGGAGTGGAGTGAGAGTGAATGAGAGTGAGAACCAACAGAACCACTCCCCAGCAGATGGGAGTGACCTGTGGAAGTCAAACCCCTCCTGTACTCGGGAAGGATGCCCAGTTCAACATGTGAAAGTCAAGAAAGAAGGAAAATATGCTCATGGATCCCGACGAGGCCCGAAACCCAGAACAACTATGCTGACGAGGGCCAGCAGCAATTTGATAGACTGGACTGACTTGTTTTTCTCAAATTTTGTTTTGTGCGTGTTTCGAATTGTTAACAATAACGTCTGTTACTGTCGTCAGTGCCTCTGCCTTTGTGCGTATAACAGCGTCCCAAATTTCGGGACGAATTTCTAGGAAACGGGAATGGGAGACTGATAATAGATGTTGTCGCCCGCCATTTAGAATTTCAGTTCTTTTTGCATTACTTAAGAGCTTAATATATGTGACCTTTTGTCTCGCTATAAGAAAAGAACACGTTGAATAAAATATTTAAGTATTCATAAAGCGCGCGTGTTAAAATTCTCCGTAAATAAAAGACTTTGATATTATTTAAATATTTATCCACTTACTCTTGAATTTCTAAGAAGAAACTATTACGTTAAATATTCTGTTCTTGCAGCAAGGCATATGATGCTGTAATATTGGTTATATGGACGTTGCAATTTTTTCCCCCGAGGCGACAACTTTTTGCTATTATTTTCTGCATCGATAGAAAAATTGATATTTAGATACAAAGAACCATTCACAATTTGAGGTCAAATTATAGTCAATTCCTCTTTTTCATACTATAAAACACTTTTTTTGCTACACGTATTAAACCCTTTGATGCTGCTTTCATGAATACTTTCTCTATTTTGGCTATATTTGCTGCTGTTCTGTTCTCTTCTTTTTAGCTCTTCTGCTTTTCCGTCTCTCTCTCTGTTTTTCGAAGTTCCGCCTCTTCAGTTTCCTCCTACCTACTTCCTTTTTTTCTGCGTGACATCTTTCCTAAGCCGTTGTCCAATTTTGATCCATGTCGTCCCCTTAGGGTTCTTCCTCATCTCTTGGTTTGTTTTTAAAACATCTCTATGCCATTTCATCCCGCAGTTTATTGGTTTATCTTCTCCGTATTTTTCTTTAAGACTGCCATCCATTCTTTAACTTATTTTCCTTCTCTTCTGCTTTATCCATCTATACTTATAAATCTCATCTTCTCTGTTTTTTCCCTTCTGGAATCGGTTTTCATGCCCGTGTCTATGTTTCTGCTGCATAAAACAAGCCCATTTTCCTTTCATTAGCATTTCCCTCTTCCAAACTGTAACTTCATCTCACGTAACTGAATGACTAATGGTAACAGCATACTCGTTGTTGTCTGCAGAAGAAGAGAGCCTGAAGACAGATGGCAGCATTGAATCCTGCGAGTTACACGGCCCAACACGACCTAGGACGCATGCGTAAGCTGAGGTGACGCAAACAAGATGGCTGCGATACTTTCATACTGCACCAAAGTAGAACAGAGGGTCGTTGTCCGTTTCTTTTTGTGGACAGAAGGAGTTAAAGGGGCTGAAATTTACATATGTTAATGTGCCCAGTATGGGGGCAATGCATTGCCTCGACGGAATGCATATTAATGCATGGATATGTATAAGAAAAACAGAAGAAACATAACTCATTAACAGTACTCACGGCAACAAGTTCGGGTAAACAGGAACCATGATTCTCAAGGACAGAAGAACAACGTTGTAGCAACACTAGACATCGGTTAACTTTCGTCTCATTCAATACTGCATGACATCCGTGGAATCCACAGGTTTTCTGCAAATTATTTTCCAAGAGATTGACAGAATTGGATGGGTTCAGTCGTCTGCCTCAGAAATACCGCAAAGAACTCAGAAATGTCTTCATCGTATCATCACTGGCAATGAAACTTGGATGTACCATTACGAACCACACATATGTGCATGCATTGGAAGCATCCGTCATCTGCTGCCGACAAATGCTAAAGACTGGGCTGTCAGCTGGAAGGTTAATACTGAAAGTGTTCTTGGTCTCTCGAGGTCTTACCCCTCAGCATTACCAGGCATATGAAACCGCAATAACAAGTGAAATTGTTATTGTCACGTCTGTGAGTGACTATAGACGGGGTTTGGATTGGTGACTATTTATTGCACACATTAACACACAACTTGTAACTACACTTTACAGTTCACTGTTACACGCTAGTGTTCTCAGTCTGTTAGTCTCCGTTGTCTAAAAACGGCTTCCCGTTTCTCTGGGTTCCCGAAGTATTTCCGTGCCTAAGGTACCAGCTTCTAACAGCAAGTGCTCACAAGGACTGAACCACAGTCCTCTAACTAATTTGCGAACCAATTCTTCACCTTCGTGAACTACACTGCACTACACTGCACATACCGACACGGCCCTCAAAGAAAACACCGTTCGTATATTACTTTTGAATTGCTACTTAACGGACCGTACAGAAAACGTTGTTCCTCTGTTCATACATTGGTGCATGTTATAAATCTGTTGCCTAGCAATGGTCGTTGATTACAGAATCATTGCTTAGCAACGGGCTTAAATGCTACAGTATGAAGGAGGCTAGCCATCCACACAAAACGACGAGGAAGATTATCGGAAGGTGTTATCATGCACGACAATGCTCGACCTCATGTTACTACCCATATTAAGGAGCCCATCGGAAGATGAAAGTTACAGCAGAATCTCGCATCTTCGGATCAGATGACTAAAAGAGGTTCTCAGAGTTGATCAGTTTGCAAATGGCGACGAGGTGACGAGAACGGTGCATGACTTTTTGCACTCAGCGCAAACAGTTCTTTTCTGATGGCATCTGGAAGCTTGTGGACCTCTGGCAGAGACCGTTGATACAGTGCAGGGATTCGTTATAGAAAAGCGATAAATCTGTAATCTTCCATAAAATTTTGGGGGAAACAGCAGGTGAGGACACTTTTTTGGATCATTTTCGTATAAATAAATTCACTTCATAATATCCGCCTTACTCAGGAGTTCACTTTATGACGCCATTCTAGGTTCGAACGTTGCTCTGTGAGTTCTTACAGCTTTCGACTATCATTCGGGAGGCCGCGGGTTTGTAACTCGGCTCAGATGCTGGGTATTTTGAGAATTCTTTGGATTCTAACATTATCTCTGAACTATCCCCGTACAGATGTGTCTTGTCAAACACTCGGCAGTTTCAAGTGCACCGTTATGTAAACAGTCTTTGGACATAGATATACTGTGCTACTGTTCATAGAACAAAGGGAGTTATCCCGCCTGTCTGTACCATAGCTATGGGCTATGGGCTGTGGATTGGTATATCGGGGAATCTGGGTTCGATTCACGACAAGAGGAAAGATCTTATTTTCTGCGTTCAATCTAGACCAGTTCTGGGGCCCACCTATCCGATGGCAACGAGGGACTCTTTCTCCTGGGGTAAAGTGGCCGGGGCGTGAAGCTAATCACTGACTTCAGGCTAGTGTCTGGATTAAGAATATATGGAATTACATCTCCACTCCCCCTTATGTTCCCATGGTATATGTAGGAATAAGGGAGGCGTGGTGTAGGTGAGACCGTTTAAAGACTGGTCACACGCTGGACGGCCGAGGAATTGAGGTTTGATTGCTGGCACGGGTAGACAGTTTTATACGACGTACAGACTGGTTCTGGGGACCACTCAGTTGATATTGCGGCCTCTTTCGTTGGGAGGTGAAGGCACCGGAAAGTGAGACTTGCTACTTACTTCACTCTAGTGCAGGCGTTAAGAATTCGTGGGTTGTAGCTTAGTCTGTCAGAAGGGCAACTTTACCTTTACCTTCAGAATTAAGGGCATATCTTAAGGCAAGATAAATATAGAGTTATCCCTGTGCGTGTTTATTCGCTATGCCATGAGGACGCACGACGAGGGAAAATAGAGTTCTGCATTTTATTGTCTTCACTATTTAAGCACTACTCCATGCAGCGGAGTGGTAAACTTCACGCTCCTGCCGCTTTACCCCCGTGGAGAGAACTTCCGGTACTCATTGGGTAGGAAGTTGGGTGGATCCCAGAGCTGGTCTGGAAGACGTGGAGAAGAGAAAATTCTTTACAATACCGGGACTCCAACCGCACATCCTTTGTCGTCCGGCCAGTAACCAGTCACTGTACCGGCTGAGCTGTGCCGGCTCCATCTTATCTTCGGTACTAGATGGTTATGAGTTGCCAGCTTCACGCTCCGCCTGCTAAATCCCCAGTACGCTGTATATAGGCAGGTGAATAACGTGCAGGCTTGGTGAAGAGAAACCTCGTCTCCGCCTGGAATTTAGCTCCAGTATCCTATCCGGGCCGGTCACGATAGCCGAGCGGTCTAAGGCATGTACTGTTTTCGCTCGCTTGGAAAACCGGGATCGTGGGTTCGAATCCCACTCAAGGCATCTATGTTTAGTTTGTGTGTGTGCGTTTTTCTATGTTTGTGTACAAGTAGAGGCCTTGCGACGAGCTGATCACACGCCCAAGGAGTCCTACCGAATGTGTAAGATCTAGAAAAACCGAAGTGAACGGAGAAGTTCATGGAGGTAGGCCTAGGCCCACTGGGGCTGTAGTGCCAAGGAAAGAAATCCTGTCCATCCATTGCCTTAGTCATTATATTGGTTCCGTTTCTTCAGTCATCCGATAAAGGAGCAGAGATGAACACAAATATGACATTAATCGTGTATGAATCTCGCAGCTGTGTTAACAGCACTCGTCATGGCCCTCGTTACCTGCGAGATTTCCAAATAGTCTGCCAGTGAGTTACGTGTCTACATTTCCACACATTATTGTCATCAGAGGTAGCATATACGAAAATTAATAAATAGAGTAACCCATAGTGCCCTATGTAGGAATCAATTGGCCCTGATAATCAGCCTAGTTACGCCACAGACACGAAGTAATTGCTTCATAACGGGAAAACTAGTTTAAACGTGCCTGACCTATACAGACAGAGCCCGATTTGCGTTTCAAACAGCTCAACTTTCCTTCGTTTCCACTAAGTCAGTTTCCTAGTTCTGAAATTAACCTGTATGTTATATCGACTGCGTGCTTGGACACAATCCATGCGACGAGTAGATATCTTGTTTAGAAACTACGTCCTTATATATGTGTTTTTTTTTTTCGGAATATCTGTTATGTTTGATGGTGTCACGTAACAAAATCATATGCTTCTCTGCCCTTCACTATGCAACTCCTTTAGTAATGTCGCAGGGTCGTATGATTATTTAATCATTCTCAGTGTTGCTCTATACTTGTAGACGCTATGATGATAAATATGTTTTGACATGCGGACGTCATCAGGTAAAAAAGATAAAACAAGCCCTGTAATAAGCCGTGGAGACCCATAGAGTTGTCAGACGTCAATGCTCCAACATTTTTTAGACAGTCGGCTCATAGATGGCGGTGAGATTTGAAATTACGCGCCAGCCGCCCTTTACCCCAGGAAGATTCCTGGTACTCATTTCCGTTAGAGGCTAAGTTGACCCTTGGGGATCACCTCCCTGTGGATATGTCCCACCACAGACGCTCCAAGGGTTTCTACCGACAATGTAGCATTCATGTTCCTGCTTTCAAGCATACCACAGATCCATCTGCATATAGTGGGCTTAATGCCATGCTCTCCAGCATCTTGTATTATTGTATCAAAGGAGACTCTGTTAATAGCTCCCTCTGTGTCAAGGAATGCTCCAAGAGCGATATCAGCGATACTGGAGCGCATTTTATATGTATTACCACATTGTGCAGTGCAGTTTCAGAAGATTTAAGCATGTTTGTTTCGGTGAAGAGGATGAATCGTCAATACACCGCCCCTAATATGCCTATCCACTAGCTTCTCCGTCGTTTTCAAGAGGAAAGACGACAGGCTAATATGCCAATAAGCCTTGGTCTCGGTGTAATCAAGTTTCCCAGGAATAAGTGGTACTTTAACTAGCCTCTAGGCTATGGGAATAAATCCATGCACCATGCAAGCTCTTAATATGTAGCTTAGGTGTGGAAATAAAAATTCCATCCCTTGCTGCAAGGGTGCCGGTAAAATTCCATCTGTTCCCGCAGACTTAAATGGTTTGAACGTGTCTAGCGCCCTTCTAATTTTGATTGATGGATCACGTGTTTAACCAGGTTCCAATCTCCCCTGTTTGTTATGCGTCCGCATATAACCAGGTTCAGCTGACCCTGCTCAGCGTCACATGAATCATCAATGAGCTTTGAAGCAGGAAAATGAACTCTTTCACTGTACCTTTTCCCGTCTGAGTAAACTGACAGTTAGGTAGCTTAATGGGCCGCGCCATAACTCAAGCGGTTAGTCGCTGGCTTTCCACCTCGGCGGTCCGGGTTCGATCCCGGGTCTGGTCAAGGGGAATTTGTGGTGGACAAAGTGGCGCTGGGGCAGGTTTTCTCCGAGTACTTTGGGATCCACTGCCAATCTTCATTCCACCAATTGCTCCACAATCACCCTCACCTATCATCTGGGGCTGGTACAATAGGCCAGAAGTGGCCGCAGTACAAGGGTCTTAGTCCCACCCCACTAGCAATAAAAAAAGAGAACATTTGAGAGAGTTAGAGACAGTAGAGAAGAAATGGAGAAAGAAGGAAGAAAAGAAGGAGATAGATAAATGGACGTAAAAGAGAAGTAAAGAAGGGAGGACCTTTAGCCTCGAAACAACTGCAAGTCGTACTTGTCGCAGCGAATTCTCTAAGGAAGAGTTAATTTTTGCTGGAAACCTGAGTGAAGCCAGCTTCTTTAGAACTTACGTTAATGGGCATCACTGATAAGTAAGGCGCAGTCTGGTATTTATAATAAAATGTTTTTTATATGTGTAAACAATACGATTTCGTCTCTATGAAGTCCCCTCTGGACACACACGTCCACTTAGCATCGTATTTACAATACTGATAAGACATATTTTCATGAAATTTAGTGCAAAAATCACTCTTCTAGAGACATCCATACTTACAAACAAAGCCGGAACATCTCATTCGGCATAGCGACTCGGCTACCAGCTGGACGACCGAGGGTTAGGGGTTCGTTTCGTGGCAGGGACGGACACACAGATACACAGGGACTGTAACTGTTTGAAGAACTCATGACTGTGCTGGCGAAGACTAGGAGCAATTTACCCGCCCGCCCGACAATTATTTTTCATTTTAGTAAAGTGGCAAAAGGCGTATTGTGTCCATTAAGTCCAAACTCCCTTACCTGGACGCTGCATGAAAGCGGGTACACTTGTGCTACATTTCAATGGAACGAATTTGGCACCTACACAGATAGACCAGCTCCTCCTGTCGTCGAAGTGGAGACTGTCTTGGAAAGAACACAAATTTGCTCATGTCCCGAAGGGGCCGAAATAAAGAATGAATTGGCTGGCGAGGACCAGCAGCAATTTACTGCACTAGAGTGGGCTGGACTAGGAATTTGGAGGAATACATAGACATACAGCAAGGCAGCCTCATAAGCCTCGTTTTATTCTTTCTAAACAATGAAAGTAGGCCAAAAATTGATCTTACAGAAACAGGATGGGGTGGTATAGACTGGGTTCATCTGGCTCAGGATATCGACCAGTGGTGACCTATTGTAAATATTGTAATAAATTTTCGGATACCATAAAATATTGGAAAATTCTTTAGTAGTTAAGCAACTGGCGGCTTATCAGGAAAGGCTCGGATCCGTGGAGTTACTTGATTTCAACATTCAAAACATAAAACATTCTATATGTAACAATTCAAAGTGGATAAATTATTTTTATACAATACACGTAGGCCTTCTTAGGTACGCTCTAACGGAGTTCCGTTGTAGTTCCGTAGTCTTTTGTTTTTCCTGTCATTTTTTTTAATATTAACGTTCGTGGAGCCCGATATAAAACTATCGAAACAATTCATACAGTCCAATGGCGTTGCTTTTCCTGCATACGAGACTGAATCGTTACATCGTTATAAATAGATTCTCAGATAAGACTGCTGAAACCGGGTGAAAGCTTGGAAGGCGTCTTTAAGCTACAGAACGGCGTTGACTGCACGTTGTTCTCCGCTTCCCGGTACTTCGGGTTCGTCACTTCCGGTGCGGAAGAACTTACGGAGGATCTGTCTCCGTTAATCAAGATATTGTCTTAGAGAAGACAGGATACTCACTTCTAATCTGCGGATGCTGATATAGTATTATCATATTGATACTGCATATAAAGTAGCAGCCAATACCCGGCGTCACGGGAACAGAACATGTCAGGAAGGTGCTGCCAGAAAAATAACGGTGACTGAAACATGAACCATGCTGTCGGCCCCATTTTCTGATGTAAAACAGATATATGTATATATTGGGCCTGATAGAAAACTGAAAACAATTACTTATCCTCATATATGTACAATTTTATAAATTTAATTAATATTTTCCCCCATTATCTAAGCACATAGAATTATATTCCAGTGAAATTGTCATTTATTCCAAGGTTGTTAGTTGCTACGGGCGGTTTCATAATACAACAAGCAGACATCGGATGCGCGTCTGTTTCCTGTGTTTTCATACTGTGTTGTACTCTTTGGATAACAAGCTCATGTTTCGATCGGTCGTGTTGACTTTATTCGACACCAGATAGCGTGAGAGACGAACAATGTTTGAACGACAATTGTGTTGTATAAAACACATCCCTTTTACATTGGTCTCTCTGTTTTTCTGAAAAAGAAAAACATGACAACGTTATTTAAAATCCTTATATGTTTATAATTGGATATAGGCTGTCTGTATAATGCGTGGAACATTATACAGGCTCACATGTTATGTATTTTGGCGACCACAGTTTTGAAGTAATTTTATATATCGCTCCGGGGAAGTCAGCAATTCTATTATAGTGTTCAATGTAATACGGGGATTTAGCTATGAATTATTAGGAGCCTGGTAAATAGAGGTTTATGTGAGGTTTGGTGTTCTCACTGCTGTGGCAATGAGGAGTATGTAACGCCGTGTGGTCAGCTGAAAGTCAGCCGACGTTTCGGAGGAACATATTACCTCCATTTTCAGGATTGAAGATAAGCGAAGCGAGTCTCTGCTTTTTAACCTGTTTTCGTGAGGGTTTCTAGCTCTGCTTATTCTTCGATTCTGAAAATGGAGGCGTTGTGTTTCTCCGAAACGTCGGTTAAGATTCAAGTAAATACTAAATCCTGGACCGAGTAATGGCGAGTGCACGAAATTTTACAAACATGTGTTTCCTCTGAAGAAAGTCGTCTTCTGGGTTTAGGCGCCGTGTATTCTTCGTTTTGGGCGACGTTTCGGAGGAACGTATCGTCTCCATCTTCAGAGCAGTTGAATGGCTTGGACTGCAGAGAGCAGTAGCTGTAGCTCTCTGCATTCCAAGCCATTCAACTGCTCTGAAGATGGAGGCGATACGTTCCTCCGAAACGTCGGCCAAAACGAAGAATACACGGCGCCTAAACCCAGAAGACGACTTTCTTCATAGTCATTGCCGTGAAAACCCCAAAACTTACATGTGTTTACTCTGTTCCACAAGGAAATCGAAGTGTTTTCCTTCTGAACAATGAAACTGAAGTGTGCATGAAGAAGTACACACCATTACGTACATTTATTGGTTTAACGAAAATTAACATTAATATTACTACATCTACATCACGAGCCTCCAAAACACTTTATTATATATACTCAAAATATAGAATGCTCCAATTTGTCCGTTGGAACACAACAAAATCACAAAAACCAACGACTGACTCGATGATGTAAAGCATCACTCGAAGAATTTTATTCTTGTTTTATACTATAACTTTTGTTTCATGTAATCTAATTTATTGCATTTTTACCCCAAGTATTTTAATATAATTAATATTATTGTATCCAATTTTATTAGTACTGCAGTTCAGTGGTGTATATATGTTAGCCATGTATTTGCCCGATGATGGCTTTTAATAGCCGAAACATGTAGCAGAGCCAAACTAGGTACTGACCTTAATATCGTTGTGTTGTGACGGTTTTAATAAAGAAGTTGTAAATACACGGTGTTATGTCCCAGAAACTAGTACACTCTTCAAATTAGCTTTAAGTTAGTGCTTTTCAGAATTAACTAGGGATACACTGGGCTCCATGCTGGAAACTTCTGTACCTTTTAACTGCATATGTTTGCTCTAAGTCTTCCTCACTTGGTCATTCTAATTATACGCGGAGAAGAGTACAAGTCACGAAGCTCCTCATTATGCAGTTTTCCCCAACCTCCTGTCACTTCATCTCTCTTCGGTCCAAATATTATCCTCAACACCCTGTTCTCAAACACCCTCAGTCAATGTTCCTCCCTTAATGTCAGAGACAAAGTTTCATACCCATACAGAACAACAGACAAAATTATAGTTTTAATTATTCTAATGTTTACGTGTTTAGACAGCAGACGAGAAGACAAAAGCGTCTGGACTGAATTGTATCAAACATTACACGAATCCACTCTCCTTGCTCTTTGCTCCGGGGCCTTTAGTCCATAAGCGAACTGTACCGACCGAGCGATCGCCGCTTGTCGGCGAAGTTAGTGCCTTCTGGTTTGAGTTCAGGCTACATGACGTCAGATAATGGCCGACAGAGAATATTAAATTTGACGGAAGTCATCTTTGCCTAATTTCAAGCACTATTTAGGAATTTCCTTGCAGGACTGAGAAAATATTCACAAGGACCCAATCTGTTTAGCCAGTGTTCTGGCCGAGATCAGAATATGTATCTTTTCTGGTACGCAATTTCTTTCATCTGAAAATAAATTAATTTGAAATATACGCGAATATTTAATTTCGCTAATTCTCAGATGAACGCTACTTTCAGAGACTGGCGCCAAGCGGCTTCAGCTTCACGACCAGTATCTTTTTTTTTCAACTGAACACTTCCGGTTATAGTCCTTATGCAACGTTATGTCTAACGAGAGGATGAATCGACGTTTCCAACTGCTGCTGGGTCTCGTCAGCGCAGTCATTCTCAGATCCGAGTCCCGCGGGTCATGATCACATTTTACTGTATCAGATTTTAGTCTCCCCCAACCTGGAGGGCTAGGTTCCTGTATATATATCCTGCAGGTATAGGGTGGTCCGGTTATACCCCCAGGCACTGGGATCACTTTTTTTATTCCTTCTTCAATTTTTCCCTGTGTATTCGTTGCAGCATAGCAACTTAAGGGGGATGACACACAGACACATACAGGAATTAGAAGGTTCTTTTTTTTTCGAAAAAAAAAGGAAATTAATCTAAAACTACCCCCTTTGACCTCCGAAATAAAGTACTCTCTTCTCGAAAGCATCTAGACTGGTTCTGTGCCCCACCATCTTCCTATCCAGTGGTTACCGGGTGCCCTTCATGCGAAGATAAAGCTGTCGGGGCGTGAAACTGACCATTCTCCTTCATCTAGATCCGAGCTTCAGAATGCATACCTCTTCATACCTCTTCATAAGGTAAAAGCTAAAGCTGTCACTGTGCTTAACGAATTAAGCACTACGCCATGAAGGCGTATGGGGGAGTAGATATACAGATCCATACTGTCTTGACCTCGGCACTAGTTAGAGGTGATTGGTTAGCTTCACACCCTTGCCGCTTTACCACCAGGGAAAAGGCCCTCTGTAGCCATTAGATAGGACGCTGTCTATACCCCAGACTGGAAGACTTGGAGAAGAGAAAATACTTTACCCTACCGGGACTCGAACTCCTATCCCTCCGTCGTCCAGCCAATAGCCAGTTGCTATACCGACTGCAATCCCGGCTCAACATGAGGAAAATTTACACTTATTTTGCCAATTTTCAGTCTCTACAGAAAGGAACGAAGTTGAAGTTTGTTTAAAAAGCGTATAGTAATTCAGGGACCGAGATACGAAAAACAAATAGCAGGCTAATGGTTCATGAACGAGCAGAAATACCACGCGTTTTTCTCTATGAAATTCCACTAAAATAAATGTTACTTTTTATATCCTAAAAGGAATGGTGGTTGTTATTAATTTGTTGCAGTTATGCAGAACTGCAGAAAAATCTGTTGGACGTTATGAGCAGAGAGTATTCTTAATGACTGGATCGTACATGAATAACAGAATTCGTGACTTATGGTCAGAGCAGAGTTGTCGCGCTTTATTACCATAAGGGTGGGGACGTTAGAACCCCCTTCTCATTTCATGGACTTCATATTAATTAAAGCGGGAATTTTTTCCAGCCATTTACACAACAGGTTTCTGCTTCGTAGCAACATGAAGACCTCACAGACATAATTATCGGCATGTTGTGCATTGTGTCTATACGTGTTGCATCTGAGCGGCTCAGGGGCAGCGAGTGTGAGCGTTGCGGTATTCTAGGATGTAGGGCTTAGAGTTCGTGCTCCGATAGAAAGACGCCATATTTTTTAAGAACTTCCTGCCTCCCTCTTGAAACGTCACTCATGTATCCTGAAGAAGGAGGCAGAAATTTCATCCAAAAAGTTTGTATTTTCTATAAAACTTTTCGGCATCATATTCCAGAATAAATTTATCGTCATATTAAAAAGTAAAGCTATCCCTGTAACAGGCCGTGAAGGCCCATAGGGTTGTGAGACGTTGAGGGTCCCACATTTTCTAGACAATCGCCTAACAGTTGGCGGTAACGTCAGTCTTACGCGCCGGCCGCGCTTTACTCCAAAGAAAATTCCTGGTAGTCATTTCTGTTGGAGGCCGAGTCGACCCAAGGGCCATAGTTCGACTGGAGTGATTAAGTAAATTGAAAACATCCACCTCATCGGAACTCGAATCAGCGACCTTCGGGCTTGTAGCATGGTGCCTGAAACCAACTATCCTAGCGCGTGCCTCCAACCATTATATTACTATATATGTATATTGTGACATGTTGCGCAAAGCCGAGCCCCCCCCCACACCAGCAGTGACGCGGCGGGTGAGTCAGCGCTCCCCTCCCACCCCTCAGCGGTAACGTAACGCTCGCGTAATAGGCGAGTAATCACCCCGCATCCTGGCAGCCATGCGCGGTGACGTCACGAGCGGAGCCGAAGATAGCCGAGCCCCGTAACCGGGTAACTATGCAAGGCGAATCAACAGCGGTGACGTAACCGGACAGCGTGGCTAGCAACAAGGGTGCCTATTACGTGGCCGTATTGTCCGATCGAGGCTACATAGGGAGAAGCGAAGGCTATTCACAGTCAGTTGTACTGTAACAGTCGCCGAGTCGAGTGGTACTGAGTCAGTCAGTGAGTCCTGGAGCTACCGCCGAGTTAGCCAGCAACTAGTCAGTTGTATTCTGGCATTTGGAGTGTACTAATTGTGATACTGCAGATAACAGTAACTGTAAATCTGTAATTTGGGTGATTGTGAGAGCGGATGTGAAATAAAATTCGCTACATCGAATACATCGAGAATTTATTTGTCGCGATATACGCCCGATACGCGACAATATATATATTTTTCAAACTCATTCTTTGTTTTCTGTACAACTTACAGGTGTCTGCAATTTCCATTGGTCTCATGCATTTATTTGTAAGTGAATCGTGTCCATTTTCCGTCGTATTCCATTGCGCTTACCCAGTCACAAAAGTTTAGAAATGTGTTTTATATTAGAAGCTCGGATAACTCTGTCAGTGTAGTGACTGGGCTAGGGGCTGGGCGAACTCGGAATCAGGAGTTGATTCCCTGTAATGGGGCTCACACACGTATGAGTCTGGCTCGCGAGTCCGACTCGGCTCGGGGTCCAATGAGCCAAACTGATCCATGTGTGGGTCAGAGTGTTGGGAGTCAGCTCATGCGTTTGTGGTGAAATTATTCCGAGGTCGGCTCTCGAGTCAAGCTCGCCGAGCCAAAACTCGTACGTGTATGGGCCCCTTAAGATAAAAATAACCCTGTAATAGTCCGTGGATGTCCATAGGGCTGTCAGACGTCTAGGCTCCCACATTTTCTAGACAGTCGGCTGACAGATGACGGTGAGGTTGTCAGCCTTACGCGCCGGCCGCCCTTTACCCCCCCCCCCTCCCAGGAAGATTCCAGGTACACATTTCTTTTAGAGGCTGAGTCCACCCCAAGGCCATAGTGCGACTGGAAGAATTATATCAACTGAAGAATCCAATGACCTAATCGGGAATCGAACCTGGGGCATTCCAGCTTGTGCTATAGCGGGTCGAGCAAGTACGCTACTATGTGCCCCCTTTGGTTTCCAGCTGGAGATAAAATATTTATGTACTTCAAAACAAATTGAACCAGCTCTGGGCCCACCCGAATTCCTATAGAATGGGCACCGGGGACCTCTTTCTGAGGACAAAAGTTGGTAGCGCATGAAACAGACCACTCACCTCCATCTTTTGCCGAAGTTAGGAATGCGTGAATCATATTCCCCCTACATTCTAGTGGCGTCCTAGTAAACAGTAAAGATGTCTAACATACGTTCCCCTTCCCCTCCCTCTAATTCACTTTCGTCCATAATAAGATAATGCTGGAGGTCTGAAGTTGTCCTCACGAGCGCGCTGCTGTGGTTGATATATGAACATCTTGACATAATGTAATTTATTTTTTTAATTTCTAATGCTTCTTTCAAATTCGTTTATATACTTATACTTTAATGTTATAATGTCCTTTAACGAGACATTTTTTTGCTATATAAAAGAAGTTTCCACAAAAAAACTGACTTTAAAAAGTTGATCACAACTTCATTTATAAAACAAATTACGCGTAAGACAGCAGTATTTTTCGTTAACCTACTATGCCGTTAATATTTCAAGTTTCTTGCCTATTACATTACTTTCAGACAGCTTTTATCACTTTATATAAAACTAAACTACTAACAAAGTTCCGTGATATAACCCGTAAATAGAGAAGGAAGTTTATGTATATAGGCCTGGCTTGTAATGGAGTCCCTTGTCTCATATATATAACTTCTTCGTTGCCACGTACGAGATTTCTCGCTTAGAAGCATTGTCGAGTCTTTTTTGGGTATAAGCTTGTTTGGTTGCTGAGAATAGCAGTGAAACAAAAACATCGTCTTACCTCCCAATTGTTTAATCTAAATATTAGTGCTCCTTCACCAATAAACAACACATGTCACTACGGAAGTACACATTGCACCATTCAGCTGTGTTTAATGCTTCAAGTCTCAACATGTCTTGAAGCATGCGGTTCTGCCACTACATTGACATCTTTCCTCTAGCAGCATACTCCATAATTAGCATGAGACGTCGGCGTCCATTTTTAGTCTTACGTACATCTGTTTCTTGATTCCGTTCTGTGATGTACTGAATAAAAACTCCGTGATCTCACGGCATCTCGTCTGATAAAATTGTCACGTATTAGGGATAAGCGTGACTAATGAAACGGGTTTTGGATTTGATGATCGAATTTATTTGAGCTCTATACAACTTGTTACAGCATTTCACAAATCACTATCTTCGACTGGACACACTCCACTTCTGACCGCACTACGCTAATCCACTACTCCGCCTGAACTACTTTATATCTCTCTCTCTCTCCAACTGAACTGCTGGAGCCAGAGTTACTCATTGTTTTACCACGCATACCCTCGGGTCAGATCTCACGGAAAACACGTCCATTGCCTAGCAGTGGACGTCCTCTATTGTTGCATGTTGTTATAGGCATTACCTAGCAACGGACTGTTTACCCAGAATCTGTCTCCGCGGGAAGGTGTTTATCGAGCCGTTGCCTACCAAAGGACCTATTTCACAATATCTTTCTTCAGCTCATCCTGCCATGAAATATCTTCGCGCCCTCGTGGGTTTCAATCTCATTCAAAGCATGAATGTCTTGTTAGCGTGTTTTCTGTGTGTTCTCCTGATTATGTAGTCAAGAAACAAACAGGCTGGAGCCAACCGGAGGTCACGTTGCGTAGCAGTCTAAAAGACTGCACTTTTCATGATCTCGCGATGGTGGTCAAGAAGACTTCTTGGAGTACAACGCCGCATAGCCCGTTGGAAGTCAACCGAAGTTTTCGAGGAACATATTGCTTTCATCTTCAGGGTAAACGCATGAGACAAGGAAGAACCAAGGTTGAAGCAAGCGGGAAGCAGATTCCACGGCGCTGTTTGCCAGAAGTTGCAACTTATCGTACTCTTTGTGGTTCCTAAATTTTGATTTTATATGCTACAATTTCCACATGCCACAGACGCGTGTGTCTGCCAATATATTGGCGCCACTGCACTTTCAATACATCATATATCCACTGCCGGAGCAACGTCAATGCCGACGTCGGTTTAGGCGTCCTTGTAGAGTTTTTGTTCCACGTGCTTTCAGTTCTCTATTGTATTCATTGATACGCCCCTCCAATACGTGGAGACGCACTCGATAACGGCCATGTTTCCTTGCGCGCGTTATGCTGCTTGTCTTGTACATGAAATTGCTTATGTACAGGGGCTGTGTTGTTTTCTAATGGGATTGTTCACATAGGCGGGCCGTGCCATAGCTCAAGCGGTTAGTCGCTGGCTTCCCACCGCGGCGGCTCGGGTTCGATCCCGGGTCTGGTCAAGTGGGATTTGTGGTGGATAAAGTGGCGATGGGGTAGGTTTTCTCCAAGTACTTCGGTTTCCCCTGCCAATCTTCATTCCACCAATTGCTCCACAATCACCCTCACCTATCATCTGGGGCTGGTACAATAGGCCAGAAGTGGCCGCAGTACAAGGGACTTAGTCCCACCCCACTAGCAATAAAAAAAGGGCAAGCCGATTTAAGTTATGTTCGTTAGGGGGTTTCCTTAGGTGTTAGATTGACTTCATAAATTGTACTCCGCGAAAAAAATTCATATGAAATGAAAAGCGTACGTAGCACACGTAGAAGAGAAGTACTTACAAAATTTTGGTCGGGAAATCTGAAGGAAATATACCAATACGAAGATTTAGGTGTAGGTGGGAGGATAATATTAAAACGTACCTTAAAGGATTAAGGTATGAGGATATAGATTATATTAATTTGGCTTAGGATAGAGACAACTGGCGGGCTCGTGTGAGTGTGCAAATGAAGTTGATTCCATAAAACTCTGGGAAATCATACAGTAGCACAGCAACTGTTGGCTTCCCAAGAATCACTCTGGTCCGCAGAGTTAGGCTTACTTTAGGGTAGGGTGATTGAGCTTCTGACGTGTCAATGTCTCAGGCAAATGTCCGTCTGTTCTTTGGAACAGTTAAGTTTTTATGTCTCTCCAGTAATTACATATCACCATGCAAAATGCTTATACAATAAGGATTCACTGCATATAAATAATTTTGGTGAGTCTCTTCCCCTCATTTTTATTGCCATAAAAGCCATGAGATTTGCGAGATACCGTATTGAGCCTAAAATGTTTTGATTTGTCTCTGCGTCATGTATACCGAAAGCTTTTCCCTCTGATTTGTCTCGAGTTACGCTCAGAATCACGCAGAAACGCACGTAAGCTCTCGTGTAACGTATCCGTTATTGTTGCTCGATGCTAACTGAAATTAGCTCTGCAAACGCTAATTAAATTCCCCAGTATCAAATTTAACAAAAAATGCAAAAGGTTCTCAAATTATTTTATTATTTTACAGACGGAGCGAGTTTAATAGGCACTTAACACTGATTCGAATATACCTGCGAACGGGCATGTAAATTGCTAAAAGATACATACAGATAGTATCTCAGTTCAACCATTGAATACATGCAATAATCATTAAGTCTTAATGACTTTTTTTAGCTTCTGCAATCAGCACGTGTGCTCACGTTGTGAAAAGTACAGGTTAATTCTAAATGACTGTCGGGTTCTGCGTGGCATATTAACAGGAATGCAGACAATAATTTAGAATAAATCTCTACATTTTAAGAAATCCACGGAAGCCAACAAATATTATCAAATTCGTGAAAGTTCCGTGTTCACAACTACAATATATAATGGCATACTACACACTTCGACCATAGAGGCTATCTTCATGGATAACAAACTCCATGCAGCTGTCGTGTAGTGCGACATCAGGTAGCAAAAAGGTGTCATGTAGTTCGACATCAGGTAGCAAAAACTTTACTAGTAGGGGATAAAATGATATGGTAATTAAAAAGAATATTAGTACTGAATAATTATAACTTTTGTAAACTGTATATTGAGATTGTTTGTCAGACACAGGAAACCATTAATCTGTCTCGATGCTGTAACCCAGGAACCAACAAAAAACTGACGATAAGATAGACGTAAGGAAACAGTACACTTGTTAAAGTTCAGGGGTCTATCACTACCAATAGTTCACCCCTTCCAACTTTAAGAGACAGCCTAATTAAAACAGTCTGACTTGCTATCCCAATTAATTTTTATTAAGTATAAGAAATGTATGTATGAAGAGAGGGCAGAAGAGAGGCCAACAAGATCTGGTCTAGTGTACATCGACTGTATTGAAGACTACTTAATCTAACTTTTCGAACTTCTAATAAACATCTTTCTCAACTCAACTTCAACTTGTGATTCTCCGGTTTTCCTTCGACTCTTGTCTAGGCAGAGTCCTTTCCCACGAGATATTGAAAATACCATTACTGATATTCAGTAATATTAGGCAGACGTCCTTCTTGAGATAACTAATTATAATTAACCTGACGACGGCGGAGTAACCAGCCCGGCTACGCAACACAGCTGAGCCCTTCTTGAGACCCGCCAATTGTGCAGTTATAAAGAGCTTCCCAAGTAAAGTTATCCCTGTACCAGGCTGTGAAGGCCCATAGGGTTGTGAGACGTTGAGGGTCCCACACTATCTAGACAATCGGCTCAAAGATGGCGGTAAGGTTGTCAGCCTTACGCGCCGGCCGCGCTTTAGTCCCCAAGAAAATTATTTAATTAATTCTTGGTACTCATTTCTTTTAGAGGCTGAGTCAACCCCAGGGCCATAGTGCTGCTGGAAGGATTGGGCCAATTGAAAAAAATCCAATGACCTCATCGGGACTTCCAATATTTTATTTTTTTTCCCCTTGGCACTACAGCCCCAGTGGGCCTAGGCCTACCTCCATCAACTTCTCCGTTCACTTCGGTTTTTCTAGATCTTACACATTCGGTAGGACTCCTTGGGAGGGTGATCAGCTCGTCGCAAGGCCTCTACCTGTACACAAACACAGAAAAACGCACACACACAAACTAAACATCCATGCCCTGAGTGGGATTCGAACCCACGATCCCGGTTTCCAAGGGAGCGAAGACAATACATGCCTCAGACCGCTCGGCTACCGTGACCGGCATTTTATTTTATTATTATTTATTATTTTGCTATCCTGCCTTTTCCTATACAATGAATGACGTTTTGAATTTATATTGTGCAGGCCAGTGTATTTTCACGTGCAAGGAAAGACATGCTACATGCCAGCTACTGGGGGACTCGGCACGTGACGTCTAATGCTTCAGGTCACTAGTGTTGTGTTTGAACATGGAAAACTTGTCACGCAAATCAATGTGATGGTGATCTACTTCTTTAAACTCAACAGTTCAGTCGTTCGGGTTCAGCTCTGAATATACCTCTCGCTGTATACTGAAATATTTTGTAAGCATTTGACTTATTTTGGTCATTCCACAGTTTACGATTACGATAGAAATCGATTTTCGAGCGTTGGTGCGTTGCATAAACGCAAGTTTTGCAGGTCACGAATGAGTGAGCGGTCTTCCGTTTCAGTGTATCGTGTCTCTTCTGTGAGTACTGATAACATTTTGATGTGGATATATGGAGTTTTATACGCTATATGAAGTAGACTATTAACTGTTGAATATTTTCCGTGTTATTCTTGGGAGATGGCTTTAAACTCCTGCCTCCCCGTAAAATTTTACAATATGTAGAATGGAAAAGGAAAAAGCCAGGTGAAATTAATAGTACGAAAGTTTATGTAAAGATCTCGAGACATCCCAATGTTACACTATAAGATATAAAAGAGACAGATACCGTTCATGAAGTGTGCCTGTTGTTATTTGATTTTGACATTAATTATCGGCCTCGACGTATCATTTAATAACATGTAAGGCTGAAAAGGATTAGATAGAAAGCAAGGGAAGTTAATTTTACGAAATAATATGTAACAAATAGTGATAATTACTTACTTACTCATGGAGCTAAGCCCTTCTGGAGGAGCCGCCAATTCTGCAAGCTACTCAAGAATTTCCCAGCATTTTATGAAACCCGAAAGTTCATTACCGTGTTCACAAGAGCCCTCCACTGGTCCCTATCCTGAGCCAGATCAATCCAATCCATGCCATGCCATCCCATCCTATCTCTCTAAGATCCATTATGATATTGCCCACCCACCTACGCCTTGGTCTTCCCAGCGGTCTCTTTCCTTCTGGCTTTCCCACCAATATCCTATACGCATTCCTCGTCTTCCCCATTCGTGCTACATGCCCTGCCCACCTCATCCTCCTTGACCTGATCATTCTAGTTATACTTGGAGGAGAGTTACGAAGCTCCTCATTTTGCAGTTTTCTCCAACCTCCTGTCACTTCATCTCTCTTCTGTACAAATATTCTCCTCAACACCCCGTTCTCAAACACCCTCAGTCTCTGTTCCTTCCTTAATGTCAGAGACCAAGTTAGGAACTGAGATGTCAAATATACATAAATTATTCAGCTATGACTTAATGTGACAGTGAGATGAAAATTCTAAACTTTCGCAGTTTCTGGTTATCACAACTTATTTTATATTGTTAACATGATGCATGAACTTCAGTCAAGTAGCAGGTTCACGGACGAGTGAGTGTATCTTGTCTGTTCTGTGAACATTGATAATATTTTGATGGGGATATACACGTATGAGCCGGTCACAGTAGCCGAGCGGTCTAAGGCGTGCACTGTCTTCGCTCGCTCGGAAGCCGGGATCGTGGATTCGAATCCCACTCAGGGCATGTATGTTTATGTGCGTTTTTCTGTGTTTGTGTACAAGTAGAGGCCTTGCGACGAGCTGATCACCCACCCAAGGAGTCCTACAGTATGTGTAAGATCTAGAAAAACCGAAGTGAACGGAGAAGTTCATGGAGGTAGGCCTAGGCCCACTGGGGCTGTAGTGCCAAGGAAGAAAAATACACGTATGAAGTGTAGTATAATTCATAAAGTTATTTTAAGATTTAATATTTGTGCTTGTTATCCGTGGGGTATTACGTTAATTGTCGACCTCGGTGTATCATTCTATAAGATAGAGGATGTTGCTTCTCATCCCTGAAGATGGAGGCGATATATTCTTCGAATGGTCCAGCTATCTCCGAACTACTTGTTTTCACAACACAGAAGATAGTGCCCTTCAAGATCATCCTTGTGGGAACCTCATATCCAGCACGAAAATTGACAGTTGATAACATGAAAGGAGGTTTATTGCTCGGCTTATTCTTCGACCTGAAGATGGAAGCGATATATTCTTCCGAAACTTCAGTTGACTTTCAGCGCACTACACGGCGTTATATCACAGTGGTACTACAGTTTTACTGTGGATGCCTTACACCTGCAGCAGGCCGAGTAAGGCGGTGAAAACGAGATAACCAGAAGAACTTCAGGACTGCAATTAAATTCGTCGTCGATATTCGGACGTATGCTTGAGTCAGGAAACAGGAATAGCCTAACGCTGCAAATTCTTCACATGCGGTTGTAGGTTTATTTATGTAATTACTCTTGAAGTGACGTGTAGTGTGCACTTGCAGACGCTAATACAGTGTCCTATATCGAGACCGCACTCAACGAACGGAAGTGTGAGCTACCACACGAAAGCAGCTGCACTGTCTGCCTGCTCAGTGCGTTCCGTCCGTACCTTTGAAGCTGCATTGCAGAGCGCTTTAATGGAATCTAAGCTTGGACGTCATGGTTTTACTCATTTCTCTTGTATCTTTGACCACATCCTGTCAGTTCAGTAATATTTTGAACCGAAATCACTTTTCAAAATTACCATCTACTGCAATATAGAGCCATGTAATCCATTCATGAGCCGATGTTTCGTAGGAACGTATTGCCTCCATCTTCGGGGTCGAAAATCATCCGAACAAGATACCAGCTTTCAGTCGGGATAACAATTATATAGGGACAGTAGTCAAGAGGAAGGGGTGTTGCCCAATCCCCATTGACTCGCTACTTTCTCTCGCCCAGCTTTCTGGACTTTTGGACCGAAGAGAGATGAAGTGATAGGAGGTTAGAATAAACTGCATAATGAGGAGCTGGCCAGGTATAATTAGAATGATCAAGTCAAGGAGGGTGAGGTGGGCAGGGCATGTAGCACGAATGGGGGAGACTAGGAATGCGTATAGGATATTGGTGGGAAAGCCAGAAGGAAAGATACCACTGGGAATACCAAGGCGTAGATGAGTGGACAATATTAAAATGAATCTTAGAGAGATAGGATGGGATTGTATTGATTGGATTCATCTGGCTCAGGATAGGGACCATTGGAGGGCTCTTGTGAACACAGTAAAGAACCTTCAGGTTTCATAAAATGCTGGGAAATTCTTGAGTAGCTGCAGAAGGGCTCAACTCCATGAGTAAGTAAGTAAGTAAGTAAACTTTGTGGACTAGCCAATAGGAGCCGACAGCGTGTGCAAGGGCCGGTTTTGCGAAAACAGGTGTATACGGGAGGTAGGAATGTGTAAATCACTCTTGCCTAAGGAATAAACTACGTTTGATGCGATGAAAACTGCTCACAAAACGATACAAGATTTGTTACTAGTGTCTAATCCATTTAAACGGGAATAATACCAGAAAATACGTCTATATAATGAAACAGATTAACCGTGACAGTGCAGTAATGCAGTGCTCCGACAGGACGCTACGTGTGTTGGTTTCAGGTTTTACTAATTCTTCCGGTAGGTGGATCTGTCAACAGTAGAGCCTCTTTCATCATCAAGAATCCTTAATTAAAAGAGATTTATTGGAACATAATTTTATATTTTTCTGTATTGGATGTTATTACTGGATTATGAATAAACGTAGCGAGGCCTCAGATACTCAGTATTTCCAGAGGCGGGCGCGGCTCATGCTTCAAGTTAAACAGATACACAAACCCATGTCAGCGCTTCCTTGATCTGCAACGGGATCTCTGGAGGCTGAAGCAGATTCCCCAGTAACCCGCTAGACGGCAGAATGCTGTGTGTAATGCGTGCAGCATTTCTGTCGGCTTACTCGGATTTGCGACTGGATTTTCTTCTCTTGTTGCTCTCAGAACAGAGAAACACAACTGCTTCGACATCGAAAATAATCTTTACTGTGCTCTTTCTAGAAGGAAACAAAGTATGAACTACCAGCAGCGAGAAACAAAGAGAATCATCACATTAGCATTTAAAAATAATAACAAGCTACACGGAGCTGCGTACTTATTGAGGCCGTTAGGCGTTCAGCTACTCAAGAATTTCCCACAATTTATGACACCCGAATGTTTATTTCCATGTCCGTAAGAAGCCGTCACTGTCCATATCTTGGGTCTGATGAATCCAATCCATACCACACCACCCTGTTTCTCCCTGTACTTAACTAATTAAGTACTACACCATAAACATATGGGGTGATATAGATCCATATTTTCTTGACCTCGGCACTAGTTGGAGATAAGTGGTCAACTTCACGCCCCGGCCGATTTACCCCCGGGGAAAGAGCCCGCGGTACCCATTGGATAGGAGGCTGGGTGGGCCTCTGAGCCGGTCTGAACGATGTGGAGAACAGAATATTCTTGATCTTACCGGGATTTGAACTCCTATCCCTCCGTCGTCCAGCCCGTAGCCAGTCGCTATTTTGAAGAATACTCTCTTCTGAGACGAAACGTCATGTAATCTAATAGATATTTACCGATGTCTCGCAGGAGTAGTTCCCTTTTTCTTTAGAGTAAGGGGACTACATCAGTAGATGTCTGCCAGACATAAAAATATTTTAATAGGAATATAGCATAACAAATAAAACAAACTCCGTGGCTTTAATCCGCAAGCGAACTATATCGACCGAGCGACCGCCGCTTATCGGCGAAGTTGGTGCCAACTTTAGCGGATAGAGGGTTTTGCATGGTCAGCGCAACGAATCCCCACAGCCGTTAATTTCGGTTTTCCAGACCGGAGCCGCTACTTCTCCATTCAAGTAGCTCCTCAGTTATCCTCACGAGGCTTAGTGGACCCCGTTCCATACCCACTACTTCTCAGAAAATCTGGTAGCTCCGTAAATCGAACCTTGGACCTCTGTGTCTATAGCCAGGAACTCTGACCACTAGACCACAAGAGGCGAAATGAAACATAACAAAATAAAAATTATTTGTTGTCAGGTCACGATCAGTTATTCATCCCAAAATATATATTTGTACTCACCACAGTAAAAAGTCCGTATCTGGCGTAAATAGCTGTATTACGTCTCATTTTATATTACGATTATCATATCCTGAAGGCTGTTTCCATTTTCCTGACTTCGCTGTCGGCACAACTTCGCAGCAATAAGTGAAGTTTGTGACCTTGGTCCCCTGTAGGGTCAGGAGATTTCTGTCTTCTGCACAACAATCAAACCGGCTCTGGGGCCAACAAAGCCTTCTTTCTAGTGGGTGAAGAGTGAAGCTAACAACTGACGTTATCTAGTGCCAATGTTTAGAATTTGGCCTTCCCATGATGACGTGATGCCTAATTAAACAACTTTCCTTTTTCTTTTTTTTTTCCTTGGCACTACAGCCCCAGTGGGCCTAGGCCTACCTCCATGAACTTCGGTTCACTTCGGTTTTTCTATATCTTACATATTCGGTAGGACTCCTTGGGCGGGTGATCAGCTCGTCGCAAGGCCTCTACCTGTACACAAACACAGAAAAACGCACACACACAAACTAAACATCCATGCCCTGAGTGGGATTCGAACCCACGATCCCGGTTTCCAAGCGAGCGAAGACAGTACATGCCTTAGACCGCTCGGCTACCATGATCGGCCAACTTTCCTTTACTGTTGTTTATTTGATGTTCATATTAATACTTTTTAGATATGTATTTATTACCTTTGTTGTTTCTCTTCTCTTCATTTTCATGCAAATTAAGGAAAAGAAGAGACAGACGGAAAGGGTCAAGAACATCTGCTTTACTGGAAGATTATAACTTTCTTTTTACTTCGCATAGTGGTGGGTTAAGTCCAGCTGGGTCCACTCGGCACGTCGGCCACTGATTGGCCTATTGTACCTGCCCCGGATGATTATGATGATGGAGAATTTTGTGGAATGGAGATTGGCAAGGGAAAGCGAAGTACTCGGAGAAAAACTGCCCCAGCGTCAGTTTCTCCACCACAAATCCCACTTGACCAGACCCGGGCTCGAATCCGGGTCACCGCGGTGGGAAACCAGCTACTAACCGCTTGAGCTATGGCGCGGCTCTTGCATGGAATAATGCTGACAGGAAAGACAATACCAATGCGGCAAAATTGGGCATGTTTGACGATCAAACTAAAGGAAGAATTTTACGTCAACACGTTTTTTTTCTCTAACGCACACATACACACAACGCGGCTAAGTGTTTCGATGCTAATGAATCATCATCATCAATCCATAAACCACTTTGACGTGATCACTGAAACACGTGCCTATACTTATACGAGTATATTTTGCCGTATTGAATGTTTAATCTTTTAATTCAATTACATGTCAACGAAATTTTGATGTTAATAATTTTAATGTACTTTAAAAGGGGTTGCCTATAATGGATCCATTATGCAGATGTATAATTATTAATATTGCTAACATCAACCATATCAAATCAATAAAATATTGTTATTTACATGCCCCAGATAGAAGCTTAAATTTAAAGTAAGTGCTTTGCAGTGGGGGTGATGTCGCGGTTTCTAAAAATGTATATAAATGATGAAAATTTGTATCAATAAAGAAAACAAAAGTATTTATTATTCGGAAAATTTAAGGATGGAGAAGATCAGTTGGACCGATTATGTGAGAAATGAAGAAGTGTTATTTAGAGCCAGTGAGCAGAGGAATATCCTACACGAAATAAGAAAACGAAGGCTAATTGGATTGGTCATATCTTACGCCGTAACTGCCTTCCAAAAGAAGTTAGTGAAGGAAAGATAGAGGGGCGGATAGAAGTGACCAGAAGACGAGGAAGAATACGTAAGAAGATGCTGGATGACCTTGGGGACAGAAGAGGATATTTTCATTTGAAGGAGAAAGCTCTAGATCGCATCAAGTGGAGGAACTGTTTCGGAAGAGACTGTGGACCTGTCGTCTTGACAGATTACTGATGATGATGAAGCACAAAATCTATAATATTTGAAACTAAAAGAACGTGATAATTTGTATATAATTAAAGAAAACAAAATTGTTTATTAGTCTGACAATTCTTCTGCTGTAAGCACAAAATCTGCAATATTTGAAACTAAAGGAATGCGATTGCAAGCCCAAAGCAAAGAAAAGACTGCACTTTGAACAGCTAAGCTAAGGTGTGGGAGATTCCATCAGTGGCTAATGAGACAGATACATTTTTATCTCGACTTGTCTGATGTGGATGCTGAGAACTGCGGTTTTATCTCTACGCTTGGAATCACTGACTTGTCTGAAGTGGAGAATAGTGATTCGTAATTACATTTGGGTTGAGAAGGAAAACACCATTTACTTTAAATTCTGAACTGTCATTTGAAAGAAAGGCATTATTCAGTACGCTTTCCCAAATACCTCTCCAGTTTGCACAGTGTATGTTCCTTTCTTTGTGGTTTCTCCTCCAAGTTATTACCCTTTGTAGAATCGTGAGAGTCAAGAATAAGAAGAAATCTTCCGGAAGTCTTCCTCTGAATAAAATTCTCCCGAAACCATTTAAAGAAAATCACTGAATTAATGCAGGGCTACTTTTTCTTCATGTACACATTCGATCCATGGGGACGACCGCCCCCCCCCCAGTTCATGTTTCTCATTTTTTTTCCTTAGCACTACAGCCCCAGTGGGCCCAGGCCTACCTGCATGAACTCCGTTCACTTCGGTTTTTATAGATCCTACACATGCGGTAGGACTCTGGGCGAGTGATCAGCTCGTCGCAAGGCCTCTTCGTGTACACAAACACAGAAAAACGCATACAAACATCCATGCCCTGAGTGGCATTCGAACCCACGATTCTAGCTTCCGAGCGAGCGAAGACAGTACATGCCTTAGACTGCTCGGCTACCGTGACCGGCAGTGAATAAGAAAAATATATAAGAATTCAGTTCGTACCTCACAGGAAACAGATCCGAACCCACGATCCCGGCTTCCGAGCGAGCGAAGACAGTGCATGCCTTAGACCGCTCGGCTACCGTGACCGGCTTGTTTCTCCTTTACTCCTTTCAAAATTAGGGATGATAGAATGAATTCTCCACCAGCTTGGCAGCATGCAGTCACTTGTTACTTTCTGTCCCCTCTTGCGAAAAGTAAGAACATGCAATCTCTGGCCCCTTTCTTCGCTGCAATATTTCCGGGTTCGTTTATTAACTGAATAGAGGATTTATATTGAGGTTTATTCAGGAGACTGTCTTCTGTAGAAGTGCTTTGCTTCCAACATTTAAAAAAATTGTGAACACCTTCTGTAATCATTCCTTGTGCCTCGCGGAAAGAAGGAACCAAAGTGTAACGCGCCATTTCTTCCTGGTGCGAGAAATTGTGACTTGACATTGGTCTGCTAGCTGCCTAGCGGTCTGTTTTGTACATGCAGATCCTGAAGCTCATAAAGGCTAAATTTCCGTTTGCTTGCAAGAACAAATTGCGGGTCGAGACCAATCTTTTTAAGTTGGCAATTGCAATTCTGGCAGAGATCCCGTAACACTGTTCTGCCTCCTTCTCTTCCCTGTTCTCCCGGAATGAATTCTTTTTACTACTTCCTTTAGTGCCTCTTCAAACCACTGATCCTATCGATTAACCTCGTCTTTCCGTCTATACTTCCACGGCATGCCACAGCGTCTGTAATCTGAATACATATTACCGTACACATTTGTATTTTATGTCTGCAAGAATAAAATATTTCAAAATGAAGGGGTTTCTTAGTGCGGCTTCTCGCCTGAATTTTGGGAGCAGATGCCGCACCCCATCACGTGACTGACCGAACAGATATATTGTCCGGGCTGTACAAATACGTTGCAGGAAAGAACCCAGTGAACTGATACAAATAGGAGAACTTCCTGTCTGAACTTTGTGTGTTAGGAGGTCGAAGAAAACTGCATAATGAGAAGTTTCATAACTTGTACTCTTCTCCAAGTATAATTAAAATGATCAAGTCAAGGAGGATGAGGTGGGCAGGGCATGTAGCACGAATGTGGAGGACGAGGAATGCGTATAGGATATAGATGGGAAAGCCAGAAGGAAAGAGATCACTGGGAAGACGAAGGCGTAGTTGGGTGGATAATATTAGAATGGATCTTAGAGATATAGGATGGGATGGTATGGATTGGATTGATTTCGCTCAGGATAGGGACCAGTGGAGGATTCTTGTGAACGCGGTAATGAACCTTCGAGTTCCATAAAATGCTGGGAAATTCTTGAGTAGGTGCAGAATTGGCGGCTCCTCCAGAAGGGCTCAGCTCCATGAACAAGTACGTAAGTAAGTATGACCGATTCGGAAATATTTGAAAAGAAGCAATCCTAGACTGTTTTAAAGTACCAGCATTTTACTGCATGAAATTTGTGAAATTAGGAAAATCTTCTATTAAGATAACTGACCTCCAGGGAAAAATTGAACCCAGTGTCAGCCGCATCCAAAGCATGAGTGGCATACAGCCGCGATGTTCTGCATTGCCAGAGTACAGAGTACCTTGGGCTCTGTATGGAAAGAGCGAACTCCCATATCACTAAATGGAAGATAGGCAAGACGAAGGAAAACGTATGTTGTTTGGTATTACAAAGAGACACAGCGGGGAACCCCAGCATCTGGAATGTGAAGCACCTGTACTGGAAACGCAGGCAGCCAATATCCGGCACGTCACTACCGGAAACCGGCTCGAATTCTCATCTAGAAGATCGTGTACAGTAGTTGTAATACTCGAGGAACGGGCCTAGAAGCTGATGTAAAGTAAATAAGGCACAATATGTTCTTCGGGACAAACCCAGCTGCCTTGTACGGATTCACCCTTTGTTAATCGCAGTTTACTTAACGATGCCGTCACATAATGTAATATCAAATAAGTGGATTGTAGTGAAAACTGGAAATGAAGGAAATGCTCTTTTGCTTCAGTTAATACTTTAAACTCCAGTGGTACAACTCTGCAGTCTACCCACAGAGTGATTTTGTGTGTTTCATGTGTTTCTTAGCATGAACAACGATTCTTTCACTAAACAGGTTCAACCGGTTGGTCTTTGTAGAAGAGACTTAATGCGTTTCCTGTGAGGTACAGATTGGATTTGTTAATGTTATTTATATGAAATTCGGTCCTTTAAAGTAGGAAGTCTGGCCCCTGTGGATGCGGGTTCGAATACCTTAGCCGTAGCCCCGCGAGTCGTATAAGGAGACGGAAAGGGAACTCCGTGCCTGGGGCATAACAGAGCCACCCTGTTCCTGGGGGATATAAATACGAGAACCTGGCTCCACGTTCGGGGAGTCTCGAACCTGTGACAGTACAATTTGTTCATGAATTCCTAGGTATTCTGACCCGAGTATGACTGCGCTGGCGAGGACCAGCCGCAATTGTAATCTCTCGTCAGAGAGGGCGCCCCACATCAACACATCCACAGCTGTCTGATAGTAACAAGAATCTGGTCGTGGGCCCCACATGGGGCTTGACACCAAGACAGACAAGCCGACTGATCGTTGGTAGTAACATAAATTTGAGTTTGATTTTGACTCAGTCTCTGAAGGGTTAATTTTGAATTCCGTTCTTTATTAATTTTTCCTTTGTTGTATGTCTTTATTGTTTTCCTGTATTGTGGCCTGATTTAATGCGTTGTCCAGGAGTTCACTTGGAGGGGCTCAGAAAGATCACGAAATACACCAGTTGAGGAGGTCAGTACCTCTTCCGAATTCCTTGCTAGGCACATCCCGGACGCAATTAAGAAACGCTGTAGCCTTGTGACGTCGGCTCATGTCCGTGGTCTGTGTGCTCACTTCTCCTCTCTACTGTCTCTACTGTCTCTACTACCCCCCTCTCTCCTTCCCCTCCTGAGCCGACTTAGCGGCCTAACGAGTCGAGCTAAGGGCTTGGCTTCCCAACCGTTGCAGGGGTAGGTTGTTCTCATTTCGGACCAACGGTCGAGGTCATCCTCGACCGTCCAAATTGATTTTTCTATGTGGTATTCTATCTTAGAACAGCGAACTCTGCAATCATTCTGATAAAGGTATTTACATCATGTTTGTATTCTTTCTTTATTAATATATTATAATTATTCTTTGTTAATATTTGATTTGGCTATTTCTGTTTGGGTATTTCCGCCTTGCTGATTTCTTTGTCCTCCCCTGCTCGCCCTGTCCTGTGATCACGAGAACCTATACGCACCCTGAAGGATCCTCTGTAGGGTACCTACGCTTCAGCCTGAACCAATATGCTCACGCCTTCTCTGTAACCATTACAGTTTTTTTTCTCTGTCTCTCTTCTCGTATTCCTTTACGCTATTTTTTCCTTCCCTGCATTTTGTTCATTTTTTAAATTTAATATCTTGTTTGTCTTTCTTTTTCATTTTCTTTCGCTCTTTTTTTGTTCACAGCTGTGCGTGTGTTTCTTTTCGTTATTTCTGTCACAGTTTGATCAGGGTAGTAAAGTTATGTCATATAAAATGCAAATAATATTGTCTCAACTTGGAAGCGATATATTAATCAGCCCCTTCCCCCCCCCCGACAATATTTTTCTGTTTGCTTAAATAAAATATTGCCTGAGTTGACGGTAACTATGATGAAAACAAATGTGTTTCATGTGTTTCATATTTGAACAGAGCCACGTCCTTGCCCTTTGTAATCACTTAATCTTCCTCAAGTGTTCTCATAAATTCGCAATCTTCCGTGTTCAAGATGTTGCTTGCAGTATTGCAAATCTTAGAACGAAGCTTTGACGTCAGCACGAGTTGCATAAAACGTTGCTAAGCAATTATAAGCCACGGAACATAAGTAGACATTTCATCTGTGCTGCTGCTGCTGCTTACCTTAGTGCATTAATATTAATGAATTGAGTTCGGCACATTATGGTCCGGCGCTCATTTGAAATTCAAATTTAGCCCACCAGCGGATTTCTGATGTATTCCAGTCCATGGGAAGGTTCTTAAAGTGCCACATTTTAATGTGTTAAATTATAAGCTCTTGAGGTAAGCAGAAATGGGGCAACGAAGAAAAATATTCAGATAAAAGTAAAAACTAAAATAAATAGAAATATCTGGAAACAAAATTGTAATGCTTTATTTTTAGTAAGGTAAGATAAAGTTATCCCTGTAACAGATCGTGAAGGCCCATAGAGTTGTGAGACGTCGTGGCTCCCACATTTTCTAGATAATCGACTCACAGATGGCAGTGAGGTTGTCAACTTGACGCGCCCGCCGCCCTTTACAACCCCCCCCTCAGGAATATTCCTGGTACTCATTTCTGTTAGAGGCTAAGTCGACCCCAGGGCCATGGTACAGCTGGAAGAATGAGGTCAATTGAAAAAATTCAGTTACCTCATTTGTACCGGAAACCGCGACCTTCCGGCTTGTAGCATAGTGCCTCAACCAACTACGTTACCGCATTTTCTGCCTTATTTTTAGTGCGGCCAAAAAAATATGAAGATAATTTGGAGGTATCACAAAGTAATATTAGCAGACTCAGTAGAAAACCTGCGAGTGTGTAATTTGTCTGTGTGTGTTATTGCAGTAACACGGCCACCGGATGAAAACCCATTTGCAGTTTAATAATAATAATAATAATAATTCCTAAATTGATATAAGAAATATATAAGCACATAGAAACGATCTCAGCAGACAAATTAAAAGCATTCAATAGCAGATACATTTATTAATGAATAGGAACTAATAATTAGTTTTCAGAATTACGGGATTTTTGGACTTTTTCCATCGTCCGGTATTCTAGAGACTAGAAAATACGACGTTCCGGAAACTGGATTTGCTTCGTCCTAAAGTGAAGGGGGGAAGACACCTACTCTTTTGAATTCCTTAGAAAGAGCTACCTCAATCAATGATCGAGGTTAGCTCTATCTAATGGACCCTTCCCTCACCTGAAGACAAACAGATCCAGGTTCCGAATCGTCGTGTTTTGTAGCTTCTAGAATACCGGACGATGGACGAAGTCCAAAAACCCAGTAATTCTGAGTGTTATACTTCATCGTCAGAACCATTTAGAATCTAAGAATTACTAGATTTCTGGGTTTTGTCCATCATCCGGTATTCTAAAAATCAGAGAACACAACTTTTCGGAAATTTAGAAAGAGATTAGCTCTTGCTAATGGACCTAACAGATTAGATATCTCCTCTCTGACTCGAAGACCGTAACAGATCTAATTTCCGAAACGCTGTGTTCTTCAGTTTTTAGAATACAGGACGATGGACAAAGTCCAAAATCCCAGTAATTCTGAGTGTTATACACCAGAACACTTTAGAACCTACCAATAGGACTGTGAAAGACATAAATGCAGAAAATATTAAGTTTTCTAAAATTACGAATCAAAAAGCAAGATAATTTATCGAAAACACTCTGAAAGTATGGCAACAAAGATGCATGACATATAATCTCTCCCTATTCACCTATATCCCAATGGTATCGGGAGTTCGTCTTGAGAATCCAGCTCGGCTACAGTGACCGGCTGAGAAGCCTCTGTCACTGAAGTATTTTTCAGCCTCAATCCGCAAAGTTATTTCGCCAGCAGCAGCATTTCGTTCTCGCTAGTTTTCACGCTGCTGTTCCCAGTCACCTCCAACTAGTACCGAGATCAGGGAAACGTGGATCTATAAATCCACTCCCCCACACGACTTCATGACATAAAGCTTAATGAGCTAAACACGGGGTCAGCTTTACCTTGTTAATCCCATTCATCCACTGAAGCAGCTGCTCCACGTTTACAACCCAGACAAGTTCACGCAACGTAACTTCAGCAGTTGCTTTCAAATTCTTTCGGAATTCTTTTGGTAAAACAGAAAATTCAGAACATGCTATAGACTGAGGAGTTTTGAAGTCATCACTACGGTGAATATCAAAATTACGGTCTCGTGTCATGTGACATCTTGTAGCTTGATAAATGGGCTCTTTCTTTCATGCGAATCTCTTCTATCATACACGCGCAGGGAACAGGTTGCTCCAAAACGTTTGTAACTATTGTGACATGACGCCTGAAAGCCAGAAGAGCGGAGCAAGAGTAGACCTTCATTGTTAGGCAACGACTAGGCGAACAGGTTCCCGTGGAAATTAACTCCCGAGTAACAATGGAAGAACTACTGTTTCTATGCACCAGCTTGGTGAGCACACCTCTATAACGATAGAGGAATTGTTAGGAAAGGGTGTTTTCTATTTGGGCCGCCCCGAGGCTGTATAACGAGGATCTCAGGCAGCTGAGAGATAGAACTGAGAGAACCTCTGGACACGGCAGGAGAATATGATGGAGAAGAGAAAAGACAGTGTGCCATGTAGTGGTTTGTGGAGTCATCAATCCAAAACCCGTCTATAAGTCACGCACACCCCTGAATACGTGAAACTATCTGCCAAATTCCAGAGTGATCCATCAGAACCGTTTAGAATCTAATTCGTACATGACGTAACCTCACAGAATAGCCACACTATAGTGCAGGCGGTTAATCGCTTGCTTCCCACTTCGGCGGCCCGGTTTCGATCCCAGGTCAAGTCATGTGGGATTTGTGGTGGATAAAGTGGCGCTGTGGCTGTTTTTTTCTACGAGTGCTTCAGTTTCTCTTGCCAATTCTCATTCCACAGACTGCTCTACACTCATTATCTATCATCCGGGGCTGGTACAATGGGCTAGTTAGTGGCAGCAATACCAAATGGAGGATAATATTAAGATGAATCAATGAAATAAGATTGGGTCGCAGGTACTGGAACAACGGACTCTTGAGAACACGACAATGAAATTTCAGGCTCCATAAAATGGCAGCTTCTCATTTAGTTACATATTTATTAGGCTGGTTACTTATTATCTCAGACTGTGTTGCTTCGAATGTTAACATGATTAACGAATAGTGATTTGGAAAGAAATAATCGTGATCTAGTCGAGGCACTAACCTGGCGTTTGGTTGGAGTGACTGAGGTAAACCACCAGCCACCACAGTCAAGAAAACCTATGTACCAGCCCAGATACAAAGTGAGAACCTCTCGAATACACGTGTTTAGATTTACCACTATAGCAGCGTTCACGGCCTATGTCTCTCATTGAAGTTAACAGTAAGGAAAGGGTCCCTTGTTGGTAATTGAATTGTGGTTACACGTTGTTCTTGGGTAATATTGGAAATATCGAGCCTCGTGCCGTACAACAGCGCCTCTGGTGAGAGAAGGAACACAAGCAGCCCTCCTGCTGCTGGAGGAGGCGGTGTCGGTTTACCCACGAGGCCCTGCCCCGAAGCAAATCATGCCCCTATTTTGACAGAAGCTCTCGTCTGTAACCCCCCCCCTCCCCAGCTACCCTTCCCCCTGCTGTGTATACCGACCCTGCATTTCTGGGCGTCATAAGAGATTTATCGATTTATCTTCGTCTCGCTCACACCCTTATAAATAGACTAGCTGGGATATCCGTTCTTCGCCCGGGGTTTTCCTAAAAATAACTTCATTTGAATAATCAAATTAATAATTTACTGCATCATACGTCATAAGTATTTTATTTATCACTGGCTCTACAGCCCCCTTGGGTCCAGGCCTCTGATTTTCAGTTTCATGATCATTTTACAGACGCTAGGCCTCCTTGGACGGGCGATCAGCCCGTCGCAAGGCCTATAACTAAACACAGGACAACACAAACACAGAATAAACGCATACATATACTAATCATCCATGCTTTGTGTGAGATTCAAACCCACGATACCTGCTTCCGAGCGAGCGAAGAGAGTACATGCCTTAGACCGCTCGGCTACCGTGACCGGCACGTCATAATTATACTCTTATTTAATACTTTCAGGCTTTATATTAATTGCCTTCGTGCCGGTTTCATAAACTCCATAATGACTAACCCTGCGATATGAGCCCTTTACAGAGAGACGAAGGCGCACTGCAGGAAACGTAAACGGAAGTGCGAGGTTTCATCTTTAGGGTAGAACATGAAGCTGGAGACAGTTTACAACTCCGAAACATTCGTACTGTTCTGACAGATAATAAGATTTCACACTCAAGAAAACACAAATATTTAAAGTTTGAAATATTCACACATGCTTTTCAATTGACCTAATCCTTCCAGCCGCACTATGGACCTGAGATCGACTCAGCCTCTAACAGAAACAAGTACCAGGAATATTCTTGGAATGTTCTTGGGGGTAAAGGGCGGCCGGCGCCTAGGGCTGACAACCTTAGCGCCATCTGTTAGCTGATTGTATAGAAAATGTGGGAACCTCAACATCTCACAACCCTATGGCCCTCCAAGGCCTGTTAAAGGGATAGCTTTACTTTTTCCTTTGCTACTGATGGTTAAGTATAGGCTCCAAAAACGAAAAGACGCAACTTGATGTATCATTTCTCTTATTTACCGCTGTGACTTCGCAAGGTGACAGCTAACTAACTCAGTCGAGCTGAGTCCTTCTTGAGAAACTAGATCATCTACTTGCCTTCTCCAAATCCTACCAACACATTATAAGCATTCCGTTTATCCCATATTCATGCTACATGTTTAGCCCATCTCGTCCTCCTTCACTTCATTATTCTGATTATACTTGGCGAAAGAGTACAAGTTATGAGACTCCTCTTTATGTACTTTCCTCCAGCCTCCTTCCTTCTTAGGTCCGAATATTTTCCTCAACACACTTGCCTGGTGGAAAATGCATGCATTAAAAAGTCAAAGTTATGTTACGACCGACGGTCAGTCGGCCAGGCTGTCTTGATGTCAAGCCCCCGTCTGGACCCCAAGACCAGACTTTTGTTGCTGTCAGATCTTTGCGGCTTTGTTGGTTTGGGGCGCCCTCTCTGGCGAGAGGACAGGTCTGTCATTTACAATTGCTACCGGCCTTCGCCAGCGCAGTGATTCTCCGGTCAGAGTCCCGCGGGATTAATGTCCATATTTTACTGTCTCAGATTCGAAACTCCCCCAACCTATAGGATTATGTCCCCGTATTTGTATCCCTCAGGAAGTGGGTTCCCTTTTCGTCGCCTCCTACCACTCGCAGGGTTATGCGGAGGTATTCGAATCCGCCTTCACGCCGGGCTTGGCCCATACAAGTACACCATGTGGGCAGAATGCAATGTTCCAGTATATTGAAGCATGTGGTACATATTGTCACGTGACAGATTGTGACTATAGACGAGTTGATACAGCCCGTGACCGCAATTTACAGTTTTCTGTTATGCACACACTAGTGTCCACAGTTATGTCTCACTGTCGTTACTTGCTAGCGGCTTCCAACGGCGGACGTTCCCTTTCCTCGGTGTCCCCGGAGTCTCATCGGCCTCAGCTACCAGCTTCTAACAGCAACAGTTCTGTGAATAACTTGCTTCTCAAAGTCAAAATGAAATACACAGTTCTGCATAAATACAATTTTGGGGGTGATGACTGTGTTATGATGCTCTCGGTGTCTAGACTGTTGTGACATGTTGCGCTATGGATGACGCCCCTCCCCTCCCTCACTCCGTTACACTATGTACCATCTAGTGGTGTGATAATTGTTGAATAAGAAATTTGGAAAGATCTCTAAGGTACTCTACTCGAGGTACTATCCCTGCATTTGCCTGAAGAGACTCGGAGAAACTGCGGAACAACTCATTGTAGGTAGCTGGTATTTCTGCCGATAGTCGAACCAAGAACCTCACAGATACTCTTCTAGGTACTCGCCTACCTGCTTGCTGAACTAGCTCTTCTTAGCTGAAGACGGAGGCAGTAATTTCCTCCGAAATGGCGATAAACTTATACCAGTCTATACGTCGTCAGATCCCAGAATATAGCGCTCCTTACAGTCAGCGCCGTTACACTTTCAGACGTCACGGATCTTGTTCGCACAAGTTCACGGCAACGTCCTTTGGATAAGAAAAGTGTTATGAAGACAGGAAGAAAAGAAAATGGAAGTAGAAAAAAGGGGTAGGATCTAAAGGAAGGAAAAAGTGTAAAAGCCAAACAAAAAAAGCAAATCTATCCCTGTAACGGGCCGAGGAGACCCATAGTCTTGTGAGACGTCGAGGATCCCACATTTTCTAGAAAATCGGCACACAGATGGCGGTGAGGTTGTCAGCCTTGCGGGCCGGCAGCTCATTGTCTCCTAGAAGATTCATGGTACTCATTTCTGTTAGAGGCTGAGTGGACTTCAGGACCGTAGTGCAGCTGGAATGATTAGGTCACTTGAAAGCTGCAATAACCTAATCCCAAAGAGAGATGAAGTGACAGAAGTTTGGAGAAAACTGTATAAAGAGGAGTTTCATAACTTGTACTCTTCCCAAGTATAATTAGAATGATCAAGTCAAGGAGAATGAGATGGTCAGGGCATGTAGCACGAATGGGGAGAAGAGGTATGCATGTAGGATACTGGTTGGAGAGCCAGAAGAAAAGAGACCACTGGGAAGACCAAAGCCTATGTGGATGGACAATATTAAAGTGGATTTTAGAGAGATAGGATGGGATGGTATGAATTCGATTGATCTGGCTCAGGATAGAGACCAGTGGAGGGCTCTTGTGAACATAGTAATAATCTTTCGGGTTCCGTAATATGCTGGGAAGTTCTTGAGTAGCTGCATGAGTGAGTGAGTGAGTGAGTGAGTGAGTGAGTGAGTGGGTGAGTGAATAACGTCATCAGGAACTGAACCCGAAGAAAGAAGGAAGAAACAAAGGAAATGGTGTTTGAGAAAAGTGATTAGACCTACACACAAACGAAAAGTGAGAGCTTGAATGATAATCGAGTTTTTTTTTTTTTTTTACTGGGAAGTGTCTTAATTCCGAACCTAGGGACTTCATGATGTATAATATGACTTCAGGTATTTTGGTACAGAGCTGAATATCCGGTCAGTGCATTGCCTCTGTATACGCAGTAATTGACTACGGACGGACGGATTGATTGGTAATCAAATGAAACATGAGAAATATTTCCAAAATACTATATTCTTTGTGAATGTCATTGCCTGAAAAACGAGACTATGTAATTGCACGAGGTTTGCTATATTTGATAACCAGAATGAACATGGTAATTGTGTAATGAATAATTTTATTAGGTAAAGTACAGGATTGTTCTCACCTGTTCCAAACGGANTGTATACTACAGATTGCATAATAAAATTGGGAGTCTTAAAAAAAAATAAAAAAAAAAAACCTGTTCCAAACTGTAACCATAATTACCTCAATGTATGCCATGGAAACCTGCCTGTGATGATTATATTTTAACGTGGATGGGGACAGAGTTGCTAGGTAACTGACCGTTCGAATACACGCAAGGCAACAATGAGAGTGCGGCATTTTCTATGCGGTCTGCGCCATAACCTTTGCTATGCGATCGCTCGGTAAACACGTTCCAACAATATAGGTTGTTTTCTGCGTGGTCAGTGCGGAGGATATACAGGATATACAGTGATTGAGGCTAGCTCTTTCTAAGGGACTCAGCTGAGTAGATGTCTCCCCTCACCTGAGTACGGAAACATCCAGTTTCTGAAATACTATGTTTTTACTTATTTATTTAGAATCCGGACGATGGACAAATTCCGAAAACCCAGTATCTCTGTGTTATACACCATCGTCAGAATTTTGTAGTATCTAAGATTACACTATGTCATTATGTTGGTATGTGTATGTACAGGGTTTGGAGTGTATCTAAAAGAGTTTTTGGCCTATGTCTGAAGCTGGTTCCTCTGATTGTCCACTAGATGTGGCCTATATCTGCGCAAGGTTTGGGCCGAGTAACAATTAGGCTTGGACTATTTCTAAACTCAGGTTTGGCCTTTTCTGATCCAGATTTCGCCTGTGTCTTAACCACATTTGGCCTGCGCCCGAATTAGTCTTGGATTATATCCGAACCGAATTTGGCGTGTGTATAATTCAGGCTTTACTTATTCTAAATGAGGTTTGGGCTGTGTCTGAATTAACCTTCGGCTATATTTTAACCAAATTGGCCTGTAACAACTAGTTTCCACCTACATCTCAACCAAGTTTTCCACCCGCATCTCCCTCTGCTTTCTCCTTGTATCATGCTGATTTTTTTGCTTGATTTTCTCTTCGATTAGAAAGAAGCAGTAAGTTCCTCCGAAACGTCGGTGAACATCTACAGAACTACACCCCTATATCCCATATTATTTTAATCTTAATATGAATATATTCCATGCAATCATATGTACATGTATATATAGGCTTCTAGATACATACAAAATTAAGGACCTGTACAGTATATAAGATATTATGACGTGCTGCCTGAAAGCCGGACTATATGACGTCCATCGCTAGTCAACGGCTAGCAATTCCTAGGCAGCGAAGCCTAGTAAATCGTTGCCCGGAAATGAAAGTGTAACAGTGGTGTTTCCACCATTACAAACGAATTGTTTGAGACAGACACGTATTCCAGCGTTCGTTGCATAGCAGCGGGCGAAATTAACCCTTCGACAAAGTGTTCCCTATTCAGTCCGAGTGCAGGATATAACAGTTCATATCCGGCTAGAACAGAAGTCAGTTTAGCTTCGACGAGGGCTGAGGATCGTTGAGCTCCGAGCAGAGCAGGAGACACTTCACCAAGATCAGCCGTGCAAGTAATTAAAATAATGAAGAGGAAACGTCTAACGACGTTTTAAGTTGAGAATAATTGTAAGTGTGCGTGTAAACAGCGATAGTCCAATAAACGTCTTAGCGAAATCTGAAACATGCGTAAATTTCTTGTCACGTTGCCTAGCAAACACGCGACAATATATATATATATATATAGACACATAGACATATATAAACCTACATATGGGCAGACATCTACAGAGACTTACACAAACATGCGGTTAGACGCTGGCTTTCCACCGCGGCGGCCCGGGTTCGATCCCGGGTCTGGTCAAGTGGGATTTGTGGTGAACAAAGTGGCGCTGGGGCTAGTTTTCTCCGAATACTTCGGTTTACCCTCCCAATCTTCATTCCACCAAATTCTCTATCATCATAATCACCCGGGGCAGACTACAATAGGCCAGTCGGTGGCCGTTGTGCCGAGTGGACCCAGTTGGACTCCATCCCCCACTAAGCGAATTAAAAAAATACATAAGCACGTGTATGTACATACATAAACACACACATAACTTCATGGAGATACCTATTTGGAGTACCGTCGGATGTTGAACTATATTCTAGTGCGCAGTCGCGTGGGAAATAATCATAACACGGAGTTAAATGACTCGGTTTCAGTACTTTGATTGCCTTAAGAGAAAAGTCGAGCCTAATTTCCGATAGAAATGACTAATTCTCCTACTCTGTATATCTTAATTGTCAATTGATTGGAATTTTAATTAACAGTTGTCGTTCGCCTCGGGGAGAAACGTCGAATTGTGTTAAGTACTGTCAGTATCCCTGCCACCTGCAACTGATCAGCTGCTGATTTCGGGAATGTTCACCTCTTGTCTGTTCATTGAGTTTACAGCCAGTTCCCTTAGTGCAGTTCCTGCGAGCCCTCTAATTGGAAATCACATGCAAAGGGCCCTTCATTCGAAGTCTGCGGTATTCTTGTAAATGCATTGAAGTTGGTGACTCGAGTTGCCAGTCGCTACTGCATTGCAGAACAGAAAGATTACTAGGTTAGCGAGAAAGAGTGCCTTGTGGCGCACTCTAACGTCGGGTTCAGAAGGTGCAAATTCCGGGTTTTATGTTTCGTCCTCTCAGATAAATTATTCTGAACTCTAAATGGGAGATAATCTATTACATGCATAGAATGCATAGAACATATAGCACGGAATGATAGGATGTTTTTAAATAATGAATTGGATTTAATGTACAAATAAATTGTCGTGATCTCTTCTGACATGTACCAGACACTACTTGGAGGAAGTGAGGAATGCAATGGCTTCCGAGCAGAGAAATTACCCAAGATTCTCTTGAACTAAAGTAGGAATGCTGACCACCTGATACGAGGGCGTGATAGATGCGTATATCATAAAAAACAGATTACAACTTCCACGGACAAATTTACTTATGAAGAAAAATGTTCACTTCTCCATGTCGTCCTGACCGCCTGTGGGGCCCACCTGGTCTCCTATACAGTGGATACCGGGGGTTCTTTCCCATGGGTAAAGTGTCCGGGGCGTGAAGCTGACCACTCACCTCCAACTAGAATCGAAATCAATAAAACGTGGATCTGTACTCCACTCCCCCATAAGTCTTTATGGCTTAGTGCTTAATTAGTTAAGCACAGGTACAACTTTACATTTGCCTTTACTGTATTTCAACGCTTTTGAAATTTGGATTGTTGTGAAACGGTTCATTAGTTAAAGTATTTATTAACGTAGTGATTACATTAGTCACTCAATTAATTAATTATGTAAATACACATATATGTATTGACTACGGGCTGGGCCACTGTGGAACCGGGATTCGATTCCCGGCAAAGGTAGCGATTTTTCTCTTCTCTACAAAGTCTAGTTTGCCTCTGCGTCTCACGAAACCTAACAGATTAACATCTGGGTTCTTCCTCTGGAAAAATTGTGGGGCAGATACATTCTTCCAAATAATTTACAGTTTTTGAGTCCTCTACCATCCAAATATATGCAACATCGGTACTGAAAGTGTCATTAAACCCTTCACAACTCCGTTAGAACAGAAGCTGAAAGTTCATTACACATAATTCTAAAGCTCGCCATTACAGAAGTAGCATTTGATGTTCTAACAACGGTGATTATGAAGAGTTGTCATCTGGAATATAACGCCGTATAGGCCGTTGAAAGTCAACCAACGTTTCGGAGGAATATGTCCCCTACATTTTCGAGGTCGAAGAGTAAATAAAGCAGAAAACCACCTGGTATATTCGCCATTATAAAATATCCTACGACGGTTTAATCCACCTCATGATTCTTCTTAAAATTCTTACTATTTTTTTTCTCCAGTGTCCTTTTCCACCTCAGAATGGCCATCCTCCAAGAAGTTTCTCCAGGAATATTTAAGAAATTTATCAGTATGCAGTCAAGTTACAGAACTAGTACTGTTGATTATTAACTGCACTGCACAGCATAAAAATATTTATGCAAGAAAATCATACATGCATTTCTTGCATTCTTGTGAGAACTAGTCCAACAGTCGTAGCTTATTTATTCCACGAATTGGGGAGACGAGGAATGCGTATAGGATATTGGTTGGAAAGCCAGAAGGAAGGAGACCACTGGGAAGACCAAGGCGTAGGTGTGTGGACAATATTAGAATGGATCTTAGAGAGATAGGATGGGATGGTATGGATTGGATAGATCTGGCTCAGGATAGGGACCAGTGGAGGGCTCTTGTGAACACGGTGATGAACCTTCGGGTTCCATAAAATGCTGGGAAATTCTTGAGTAGCTGCAGAATTGGCGGCTCCTCCAGAAGGGCTCAGCTCCATTAGTAAGTAGGTAAGTATAGTCAGCAGACGTTTCGGAGAAAAATGTCACCTTCGACTTCAGCGATATAACGCCATGCAGTCTGCAGGATGGATAATGTTTAAAACCACAAAACTTCTATTAATATACCATCGTCACAAACTTTTAAATCTTACTTTAAACACCCCTTGTTCATTTTCGATTCATGTTCCAAAGCTTCCGTTAATTATAAATAGTTTTGCAGTCGTGGATATAAAGAACGCTCTCTTCTGGCATGTCACGAAATTTTGGTACATGTAGACTAACATTTCAGACAAACCTCTTCTACTGTCCAGATGGACTCAGCTGGTTCCTCCGAAACTTTGGTATCTAACTACACGGCATATCAAACAAAAGAAACTCCATGGCTTGAATCCGCAAGCGACCGACCGAGCGACCGCCCCTTGTCGGCGAAGTTAGTGCCAACTTCAGTGGATAGAGGGGGTCTCGTGGTCAGCGCAACGAATCCCCACGGCCATTAATCTCGGTTTTCTAGACCGGAGCCGCTATTTCCTTGAAATATCTCCTCAGTTATCCTCACGAGGCTGAGTGGGCCCCGTTCTAGACCCAATACTTTGTCAGAAAATCTGATAGCGCCGGGAACCGAACCCTGACCTCTGGATCTCTAGCCAGGAACTCTGACCACTAGACCACAGTATTATTAAAGAAAACTTCAGTCTTCAGTTTTATATAATATTTTACTCTGCATTTTCTGAGCGAGAAATTCCGAGGAAAGTCATGTTTCGCTGTATTACGAGGTACATTGCTGAAGAGATTCCGTTTTGTATACAGCGAAATGAACTAAGATGCACAGTAGGTCTTCGCAAGCTTTATTACTGAGACTGCTACAAGTAACCTGAAGATATTTAAAGTGCTGCATGCGACCGGTGCGTTTTAGTTTGGCGCCACTGTCAACCGGATGTTGATGCCACTCACTGAATTCGATTGTATTTTATGTAATTCTGAGATATGATATTGTATGATACTACCATCTCTCTACTACAGTTATAACCATAATACTCCACATTTTAGTCCTACTTGCTTCTGACTGAAATCTCTCTTATTACCATCTCCAGTGAAGTACTTCCTGCCAGCTGGAGGAATAATTTTGTGCTGTTAAACCTCTCTTCCAACAGAAACAATTGAATCTCTCAGGAATACGAGGAATATATACACGCAGGAGTTTACATACTAGAGACTATTATGAAAATAAATATATCGTTAAGTTCCATTTACGTGAATAGAACTCGCTAATGGAGCACTTCGCCTGGTGGTGTGATAATAATTCAAAATATAATACAGCGCATATATTAGTACGAGCTTTGCGCACACACTTGACTCAATACGTGAACATATGAACAAATGGCTGATTAAGGAAGATGAAATTCTATGAACATTTCTCGCACACTACATTACGTCATAACTTCAGTTCTGTTATTCAGAGTGTAATGTTGCCATCTTCAGTGGAGTGAACTTCAGTGCCCTCTACATGCTAGTTATTTTACCTAGACTCGGTCCATAATTCTAATCTTATTTAGATACGATTTTATTTTATGCTTCGGCATGTCCTCATGTTTTTCTATTTGAATACTGAAATTATAATATCATTTTATTTTTCCGATATGTGGGTGACTATAGACGGGGTATGGATTGCTGAATAGATTTATTAACCACTTACATTTCGTAACTACAAATACCTATAACAGTATCGCTGATCTTCACACTACAAATCACTACGCTGAATATATGCTCCAGCCCGCAGTGTCTTCACTAATCGTTGCTTGGTAACGGCTCTCAATAATGGAGACTTTTCAGGTTCTGTGCTCACGTTGTTACTGTGCGGCGAATAACCCATAACTGCCCTCTCAACTTAATTACAGCGCCATCTCTTCTCAGCCTCCCTTGCAGAACTCAGATCTCGACTGAAATGACTTAGAGTCAAAGTAACATGTCGACTGGTTCTTTACCACAAATCAGTTCGTCTTCGCTGCAAGTCCCTTGAGACTCACGACAATTTATTTCAACTGAACGTTTGTTATAATATTTATGAAACATCCTCTCTGACGAGAAGATGAGTCTGTCGTTTACGATTGCTGCTGGTCCTCGTCAGCGCAGTCATTCTCGAGTCCGAGTCCCGCGGGATTCATGATCGTATTTTACAATATCAGATTCCAGAATCCCCCAACTTGGAGGGTCAGGAACAGGGTGGCCCAATTATACCCCTAGGCCCAAGGAGTCCTACCGAATGTGTCAGATGTAGAAAATCCGAAGTGAACGGAAAGTTCATGGAGGTAGGCCTATGCCCATTGGGGCTGTAGTGGCAAGGAAAAAAAAACTTATTTCCAGACCGTCCCTCCGAAAATGCTGTTTTATATTTAACATTAAGGAAACTGGGAAAACGAGACGCTAGGTATTCATGGTATCCTAACTGGTATTCGAACTTTGAGCCTCTTGTTATAATGAAACCTGCCTAGAAATGGGACACATCATGATGTAATGCTGGTTGAATCTCAGCTTGCTATTCAGTCGTTTATGACTGAATTGGAGCTCATCACTTTAATGACAGCAATTATCCGACTGGAATTTAATAGCAGTTTCCATCCTACGTGTAACGTGTAGTGATGCATGTGGCATTGCGCATTTCATGTGCAATTTTACTTCAATTACAACTTTCAAAATGAGATTCCCATATGGAGTTTTATACGCAGTCGTTGCCAGAAAGTGAATACAACTTCTGATGTTTTAATTTGGCCAAATTTGAACTGTAATGAAGCTGCAACGAAAATGTCCATTAGAATTAATTTTATGATTTAGATTTAATTTTGATAATAATAATATAATTATCAAATTTTACGGGGACACGCGGTAGCATAGTTCGTTGAGGCATTATGTTACAAGCTGGAAGGCCGAGGGTTTGAATCCCAATGAGGTCACTGAATTTTTCAATTGACCAAATCCTTCCAGTCGCACTATGACTCTGGGGTCGACTCAGCCTCTAACAGAAATGACTATCTGGGATATTCTTGGGGGGTAAATGGTGCCCGGCGCATAAGGCAGACAACCTCACCGCCATCTGTGAGACGACTGTCTTGAGAAATGTGGGAGCCTCGGCGTCTCACAACTCTATGGGTCTCCACGGTCTGTTACAGGGATACCTTTACCTTTTTTACCTTTTACTGGGTTTTCGGACTTTGTCCATCATCCGTTATTATAGAATATAGAAAACAAAACGTTTCGTAAACTGAATATCTTACCTTCTTCAGGTGAGGAGAGGGGGAAAACATCTACTTAATTGGGTTCCTTAGTAACGGCTAATTTCAGTCATAGGTTCAGTCACATTTAAAAGCACGATTCAAGAACAAAGATCGAATTCTAGCAAATTTGCCTGGTGATGACCTCGTGAAGGTCGGAACTTGTAGCGAAACAACTTTGCCTAAAAACGAATGCGTTGATATCGATTAGTGTTTGTTTGTTGATATTGATGTGTGGACTGCCCTGTTAAGGCTACTATATGACACACAGCAGAATGCGCACCGTACAGATTGTTTACGTACCGTACCAAAACGACTGCTCTGTTCCGGCTCTTGTCATGGAGGAACGGAGGAAAATCACTAAGATTGTAGGTTTGCAGACCGAGATTTCCTGAATTCGAATTAAGGTTTCCTAACGCATTGGATCCCTGAGAGCGGAAAACGGGAACTGTGTAGAAGCAAGTGGAGGGCGCCTGACTGCCTTTCGGTCGCAAATAGGACGCAGATCTGGCCAGAGAAGACGTAGAGGACCAGTGACTTTTAAATATGTAAATTCAAGGTGTCAAACGAAAGAAGGAAACTTGTGCAACAAGTTGTGTTATTTCAGCTGAATGGCCCCTAAGGGCAAAAAGGAAAAAGCAAGAAAGAAACGAAGGATGAACTGAAGACAGGGAAAGACAATAGAGTAAACGAAGAAGAGACAGCTAAAGATAATCTAAAATAGTAAGAACTGAGGTAAAATTAAGTTGTTCTTATGCTTAACTAATTAAGCACCACGACGTGAAAAAGTATGGGGGAGTGGCGGTGTAGACACAAGTTTCCTTGACCTCAGCACTAGTTGGAGATGAATTGTCAGCTTGACGCCCTGGCCGCTTTACCCCCGGCGAAAGAGTCCGCTGTACCCATTGGATAGGAGGCTGGATGGGCCCTAGAACCGGTCTGGAGGACATGGAGAAGTGAAAATTGTTGCCTCCACCAGGACTCGAACTCCAACTCATGGTCGTCCAGCGCGTAGCCAACGATTATATCGACTGTGCTATCCCGGCTCTCTCAAAGCAGGAAGAGATAGCAATAAAATGCGGACATTAAGGAAATAAGGAGGGCCGCGCCATAGCTCAAGCGGTTAGTCGCTGGCTTCCCACCGCGGCGGCCCGGGTTCGATCACAGGTCTGGTCAAGTGAGATTTGTGGTGGACAAAGTGGCGCGTGGCCAGGTTTTCTCCGGGTACTTCGGTTTCCCCTGCCAATTTTCATTCAACCAATTGCTCCACAATCACCCTCACCTATCATCTGGGGCTGGTACAATAGGCCAGAAGTGGCTGCAGTACAAGGGACTTAATCCAACCCCACTAGCAATAACAAGAGAGGAAATAAGGAAGAAACGAAGGAATAAATGAAGAAATTAAAAGAAAAATAGAGATAGAAGGAAGGAAAGAGAAAGAAGTAATATGAAGAAGGAAGAGAGATGAAGACAGAGAAAGCCTACACAGAAGGAAACTGACACAAATTGTTAGGCAACAAGATAGAGACAGTGTGGGGGGGAGGTAAGAGGAGAACATTTTCAGAAGCGAATAAAAATTGAAAGATGGAACAAAGAAAGAAGATGAGGAGGAAATTGCAGGTTGAGCACTTGGGTTGTCTTGAGGTTACCATCCAACTTTGCTTGAGGCAGCAATCATTTGGACCGGGACTTGCCTCGGTCCGTGTAGGATAGAATTGATACTTGGCACCGAAACGACCCCAAAACATTCCCAAGCTTATAATAAATTCAGAATTCCGAAACAGATCGACGTCATTGGGTTGAAACATACGGAAACTGAGTAATTTGCAGCAGCACTATGTTCATGCCAGTTTATTTATGAGAGACTTTACACAAAGGCAAGTTTCTTTGCGCCTAATTTCTTCATTCTTCACTATTACTCTGTTTTCTGGGATGTGATGCCGTGTAGTTTGGTAGTTCATTATTAGTGTTTCGAAGGAAATTCCTACCCTGAAGATGGAGGAACTAATTTCATTTGAAACGCCGCTAACTACCAGTCTACACAGACTCGTAACCCAGAAGACAGAATTCTTAATACGTAGTAACCTCAGTGGTTTCTTCGTGTTTTCTGATAGAGCACGTACATTCGTGGAACTAGGGTAGAGGAGGAGGTAGAAATTTGTGCTAGAAACGTAGCTAAAAAAAAACAAGTGCATGAGCACAAATGCGAAGAAAGGGGCCCAACTGAGTAGGTTTCTTTCTTTCTCACCTGAAGACGGAAACAGATCCAGTTTCCGAAACGTCGTGTCCTCTATTACCTAAAATTCAGGACGATGGAAAAAGTCCAAAACCCCAGTAATTCTTAAATAGATGTCTAACAGAAATTAAGAGATTTGGCACCCACCATGATCCTGAAAATCCTCTGATGTTAGTACCTTTTTGCTGTCAGATTATTTACCCCCCAAAAATATTCTACACTTTATTAAAGAATGAAAATAGGCAGACTAAATTGATTTTAGAATGTCGGTGTTGCTGATACATGTGTGTGTATAAGTAGCTAATCCATTCCCCAATCCAAAGTCACACCTTTTACATGTGATAGTTTATACGTCTATTTGCAGTTACTAAAGGTATGGTTTCTTTGTGTTTACAGGTAAGCAGCCTGTGATGTACTTCCGCGTGCTTGTGTGAATGGGTAAGATGCATGCATTTATATAGGAGTAGGTTAGGTTCTGTGTGAAATTCAATTGACATAAACGGAAGTGTGTAGAGATTAATAATTCATGTACGAAAAACTTTAGAGTTTTCAGAAATATTGCATCTCTCTTGTTATTCATTGCAGTTCCTCTTCTAGCTGGATGAGTGTTTTGTGATAGGCATGTCTTAGACAATTCCTGCAGACTTTTAGCTCTGGCATCCATACTTTGTTCATGTTTTATTTATTTGTGAATTTACTTCAAGAAGTTGTTCTTTACACTGGCCACTTTTCTTACATGTATGGTGAGTTACAGTAGTTTCATGGGTCTAGATATTATACTGGTATTTTTAAAAATATTCTCACTTGAAATAAATCCAAGAAAGTTCATATGTATATTGCCATTCAGCGTAATGATAAATATTGGTCGATCGGTTGAAGAAACTGATACTGGTCTTCGCCAGCACAGACATTGTTCGTTTCGGATCCTGTAGGGACCCATAACCAAATTTTTGTTCATCTAAATACTGGGGCCTCCTCTCTGATAAGATGGGGATTTCGTCTCTCTGAGTAGGAGTACTAAGGCAATGAGGTAAACAAGTTAAACTGTAATTTTTAGTATATTTTTCTTATTTTTAAATAAATAAATAGATGCTTTTGAGATCACAGTGCTGCCTACATTTTCACCTTGACATTGCTTGGCAACGGCTCAGCAAACAGTCTCCCGCCGCATGGAATACACAAGCAACAATGGAAGAACTGTGTGACTCTCTTTTTTCTGTCCGGTCCATATCAATAAAATACTCAGTATGTAGTGAAAAAATGTAGGAGAATACTTCTTCCCAGAACTTCTTGTTTAATAAATGTGTTTTCTTAACCAACATTATAGATGTTTCGCGGTATGTAACAGGCATAGGAAAGACGATACATATTTTGTAGTCGAATTCTTGAAAGGACAGAGACTATATTGCTTGTTGTTCTCATCATAGATGGGAAGATAATTTAAAACTGATTTTTTTTATTGCTAGTGGGGTGGGACTAAGTCTCTTGTACTGCGGCCACTTCTGGCCTATTGTACCAGCCCCAGATGATAGGCGAGGGTGATTGTGGAGCAATTGGTGGAATGAAGATTGGCAGGGGAAACCGAAGTACTCGGAGAAAACCGGCCCCAGCGCCACATTGTCCACCACAAATCCCACTTGACCAAACCCGAGATAGAACCCGGGCCGCCGCGGTGGGAAGCCAGCGACTAACCGCTTGAGCCAAGGCGCGGCCAAAAAAAAAATGGATCTTAGAGAAACATACAGTGAGGTAAAGGTAAAAGGTAAAAAATTATATTAATTAAGCAGTACATCATGAAGACGTAGGGGGGGGGGGATTTATATGACCATGTTATCTTGACCTCGCCACTAGCTGGAGGTGAGTGGGTAGCTTCACGCTCTGGTCGTTTTATCCCCTGAGAAAGAGCGCATAGTACCCATTGGGTAGTAGTCTGGATGGACTCCAGGTTCGGTCATGGAATTAATTTGGCTCTGAGTGGAAGGCGAAGCCCGTTACAGAAAGTATAAGAGGCTTAAACTTGGCGGCGGTCAGGCATACGACCGTTCAAGTGACTAGACTGCCGTTGTAGCAAATAATACTGGAAATAGGGCGTAATCTGCTGTACTGAGCCTGGACTGACAGAGACTTGTATACATTGTACATAAAAATAAGAAATAAGTGTATATTGTAAATTTATGTAAATACAGATAGTGGACATATTAATACAGACTGACTGACAAATGACAGACCCGACCTCTCGTCAGAGAGGGCGCTACACGTAGACAAGACAGTAACTTTCATTCAAAAGAAATATCTGGCCAGGAGCCCCAGCTGGGGCTCGACACCAAGACAGACTGACTGACTGACCGTCAGTTGTAATATGACTGTGACTCTGACTCTGACTCTGCCTCTGCCTCTGACTGAGTGGTGGGCTATTGTGAACACGGCAGTGAAACATGAAATTCCGCTAGAATTCGGTGAAGAATACAAACTTGTGTGTTATAACACCGTATGATACGTAGAAGTTTCAGGGGAACTTATCAGCTCCATTTTCTGGATCGAAAGATAAATCAAGCAAGAAACCAGCAATAAGGGGCGGCAAGCAGGGTGCATTAGAGGAGAAAGCTCTATTGATGAACGGAGAGACGATTAGCTCCTGAGTGGGGCCTCTGTTCTGTCGAGTTAGTTAAGATATGCATTGGCAGCAAAAAGCCAGGGCCGTAATAAAAATTACATTTTTGCCATGATAATAATTCATTATCTACATGTTTTTGCTGATAATTGTTACTAGTTACTTCCGGGGCGTGACATTTAGTCGATATTTGTAATTAATTTAAATCAATGTTTTGCTTACCGAGGTTGTCTCCTGAGAAGTGGAGCTTGATTAATCTGATTATTACAGCAGGGCAGGTCCTTTGGGCTTCGTGCCTGATACATGGGCATTGACGTGTGACATTTAAGAATGTCGTTCCCGTACATGCAATAAAAAGGGCTTACGCAAGCTTTGGCCCCTGATTTTATTTCTTGTTACCCCAGCTTAACGTGTTACATAAGGTTAGTGTTTTCTTAATGGACATGTGGCGACATTTTGAATAATTCTACATTAGATAAAGGCATTTTTGATGGTGCATAAAAATAATACACGTATCTCTCATAAATATTATATCGTATATTCGTGTTTTACATGTGAAATTCCTTTGTTTTATTCCGTCACCAGAATAGGAAGTATGGACACACCATACATTCGTTGCCTTTTACATATTTTGGCTCATTAAGTCATCATCAGGTATTTAATATGTTTATATTCGTCTGCTATTATTCCTACATTTGCCAGTCTTTACATATTCTGACATGACACCTGAAAGCCGCAATAATGAAGTCAGATAAGACCGCCATTGCTAGGCAACGGCGAGTTGAAACACGTTTCCGCAGCAACGAATACGCTGGGATAGATCCACGCGTTACCCAGAGAGCGACACACGTTTTCATGGTTACGGCGACTAAGAGGAATGAACTGCTGTACCTGGAGTTTTGCCTCCAGCTCAGGTCGAGATGCGGAATCCAGAGATATAGAAATTGTGAAGCAGTGAGTCGAGGACACGAAGCCGTCATGAAAAGGAGCTGTAAGGATTCGGCTGTGAAGTGTTAACAGACGAAGACTTTATGTGCTATAGTTTCAGATACCTTAAAAGTGTTGTAACTATTTGTGAATATCCAATAAATGGATTCACTAATCCAAACCCCGTCTACAATTCACTAATACACGTGACAATATTGTAATACTGTTTTTAATACTGTGTAATGCAGTTACATAGAAAAGTTGTGTTCACCTCTAAGATTAGTATTAATTTTTAAATATTAATTGATTAACATGAAATGCTTATAAAAGGAATTTCTTTGCTTGTTCTGGATATAATAGTTGTGTGTAGATGTGTCTCTTATACCGATATATTTTATTCGGCTTCTTTATTGTCTTGTATTGATGTAATATATGTTTTATTGACTTGTAGATATATCACTGCGTTTGCTCCTCGTTCGTATGCCTTATATTTGGGAAGTGTTGTGTCTTATACATGAAAGTCACCTTATAACTGTTTCTAGGGACTGTTGCATGAATTTCAGCTGTACACGTCGTGGATTTCAGTTTTGTTTTCTTCTGTTTTTTTCCTTCGTAACTTCACTGACAATTTTAATTCTCTTCCTACAGTTATGATATTGTCACGTCTATGAATGTGACTATAGACAGGGTTTGACTGGTAATTTGATTTATTGGACACTTTAACACACAGTTCGTAACTACAAGTAATTATAGGGCCATCGTTAATCTCCATACTTCACAAATACGTAGAGCACAAGCTAAGTCTTCTCATTATCTCATTAGCCGTTTCCTGGTAATGGATCTTAACACTGGAGATTCTTCAACTTTTGTGCTCACGTCGTTGTCCGCTGGCTAATACTAATTAATTTCAGCGTCACAATTACTTTACAACATCTCATATCCCTATGGGCCTTCACGGCCTATTACAGGGATGACTTTTACCATTTACTTTAGTGTAATTCACATAATATTTTAACAAATATTTTATTCTGTCAGATATGGAAATTTTTACAACTCTAATTTTCGACATTTGGCACTTCTTGATTAAAAGGAGAACCTCCGCTCTAATTTGTGGGAAAGGTAACACCCGTTAGACACGACATGTGTTTCAACGCTGTGTTCTGGGACACAAAATTGTCATGTACCACAGTACTTAATAACGTCCCCCTTTGTGTTACAGTAATTCCAGATAAATATCTGATATATAATGAGGAAATTTTAAACTCTGGGGTTCAATTCCTACGTCTAACCTTGCTTCCTCTGTCAATATTTAAATATATCCAACTGATTTGTGCGTGTCCCGTGGGAAATTAATATCCCTTCCATTAAAATTGAGGGATAGAAATTCTCGGAATTTGGTATATAGGCTGATCAGTATTCATACTTTACCGATAAATGAAACAGCTGTTGGTAGATTTTTGTGTGATGTAAATGCACTTGTCTCTGTACTGGTTTGTGCAGACCTAGACTAGTGACTCGTAAAAGTGACCTGCACACAGCGCTAGATAAGTGACCCGTAATAATGCATTACTTTTACATGCTGTCGCATATTTCCTCATCGAATGAGCTGTGGAACCAAAGAAACAGTCATTGCTAGATAACGGCAGTGTAACACCCAACAGTGGACTAACTGTTGGAAGCGGTGTTTTCTGCGCTGTCCATGCCGAAGCTATATAATGAAAGGGAGTCTCATGACGGAAGTTATTTAAACCAGTGTGGAGGCGGGGTCGAATACCTCCACCGTGACCCTGCGTATCCAGGGAGGCGACCAAAATGGAAGTTTGAAATCTGAGACAGTTAAATATGGACACTGGTCCCGCAGGAATGAGACCCTAGAATAACTAGGAAGTCGAGGACCATTCGCTATTGTAAACGATAGACCCGCCCTCTCGTCAGAGAGGGAGCCCCAAATCTGCAAATCCGCAACTGACAGTGACAAAAATCTGGTCTCAAACCTCAGATTTGAGCTTGACGACAAAACAAACTGCTCTATTGACTGTCGGTCGCAACATAACTTTCACTTTGTCTAGTCTTTACAGAGTTAAAGTGAAGTTTTGCACAGGACTGCCTTGTTTATTTGCTGGAAAATGTCGCTGTAAACTTCAAGGAACTAGAAAAGTGATAGCAAATAGGTCTGCAAGAAAAATGTCACTTCAGAATGTTCAAAGAATGAATGTAACGGCAAAGCGGCAGATGATGAATGAGGTTGAAATTTAGAAGCTTCGACTCTGTGAAAGATGACTGTGGCTGTCGAGCCAGAGATTCGGAATATTCTGTATCCTCAGGGGAAATCCCTCGCCTCATTTACCCCCATAGGCAAAACATATTTCCATATGGCGTTTAAATAGATTTTCTGTTTACAAAGAAACACTACACTCAAACCGAAATATTGACACAAAATACATACAGTCAATGTAGAAATGAAGATCAGCATCTCCTCGAATAGACGCCATGTAGTTTGATGGAAACAGAGCTTACCGCTTGCGTACTCGGCTTAATCTTCGACCCTGAAAATGGAAGCAGTGGGTTTCCTTGAAACATCAATAAGAGTCGAGAAGACTACATAGCCTTATGCCTCAGAAAATACGAAGTAAACTTCATAGGTTACGCCATAGAAATTTCAAATGATAAAACGTAGGTATTTGTTTTTGTGTAAGTGCATATTTCATGAGGGAATATCTCTTGAATAAGTAAGTAAAAAAGGTAAAAACTATCTCTGTAAGAGGCCCTGAATGCCCATAGAGTTGTGAGACGTCGAGACTCCCACATTTTCTAGACCATCGGTAAAGAGATAAGGGTGGGGTTGTCAGCCATACGCCCCGGCCGGCGTTTGCCCCCTGGAAGATCCCAGGTACTTATTTCTGTTAGAGGCTGAGTCGACCCCAGGATTAGGTCACCCAACTACGCTATCACGTGCACCTGAATAAATAAGAGATTCTAATATGATTATGAAGAATACAGTTTCTTTTGACGTGATACCGTTTAGTTTGGTAGATCAGTGTCAAATTTTCGGAGAAGCGTACTACCTCCTTTTTCAGGGTAGAAGACTAAGCTCCCCGGCGCAAACTGAACTTCATATATACAAATGAGAATCGCTACTCATAGCATAGACACGATACAATAAAATTCTTCGTGACATACTACGTAACCTATAATCACGCAACGTCTTAATGTTTGACAGTTCGTTAATGTGTTAGCTATAAAGTTCGTAATTCATAGCTCTTATCTCACGTTTAAGAACTCTTATACAGAGAGAGAAGTTAGAAAGGTATAAAATTTCTGCAATATGGAACTAAAAACACGCGCGTGCGCATGTATAAGTGAAAACTATTCCTGTAGCAGGCCGTGCATGCCCATAGGGTTATGAGACGTCGAGGCCCCCACACATCTTCTAGACAATCGGCTCACAGATGGCGGTTAGGTTATCAGATTCGCCTGCCGCCCTTTACCCCCCCCCAACCCAGGAAGATTCCTGGTACTTATTTCTGTTAAGAGGCTGAGTCGAATCCAGGGCCATAGTGCGGCTGGAAGGATTAGGTCAACTGAAAAATGTAATGAACTCGTTGGAAATCGAACCCGCGACCTCCTGGCTTCTCGCATAGCTCCCCCACTAACTACGCTACCGCGTGCCCCCTATATGAAAGCCGAAATAATGGAGCCTGGATAATAATTTGAAGTTCGAAAGGTATGAACCAATCACGGAATATTTGTCCTGATTTTGTTATGGCTTGTCTAATATATTATTGCTTTTATGTATTATTTTTTAAATTACGTCCAGTATTCTTTGCGGAAAGATCGCTTCCTTTGTTCTGCTCATCTGTTCGCTCCTTATACGAAATTTCTTTTATAAGACACGCCGTGAAAATGGTTCCATTAATACTCTGCTCGCAGTGAACTGTCTGCCATCTGTTGTGCCGACAGTGCCATCTTTTGAGGTGGCAGCGAAACTGACAATATTCATTGTAAGTTCCGATTCTTTGAAATATTTTGTAGGCATATTGTGTTTTGTTCAGTAACAAATATGTGAATTTCCGTTAACACGGCTATTGCATACAGTTTGAATAATTATATACAGGTTCTTTATTATGAAACGCTCCGACCTTCTTTAGTCTATTTTACATGTAATTCCGTGTATAATTTTTATTGCTAGTGGGGTGGGACTAAGTCCCTTGTACTGCGGCCACTTCTGGCCTATTGTACCAGCCCCAGATGATATGTGAGGGTGATTGTGGAGCAATTGGTGGAATGAAGATTGGCAGGGGAAACCGAAGTACTCGGAGAAAACCTGCCCCAGCGCCACTTTGTCCACCACAAATCACACTTGACCAGACCCGGGATCGAATCCGGGCCGCCGCGGTGGTGGGAAGCCAGCGATTAACCGCTTGAGCTATGGCGCGGCCTTAATTCCGTGTAACTATTATTAGTTACTTTGATCAATGTCTAAAACATTGAGTCTGTATGTGTTATAACATAATTTTGTATTTTTTAGACTCTAATGCCTAAATTGTTTTTGTTGGGGTTTATTTATTTGTCTCTCTCTCTCTCTCCTTGCTACGCGTACAAGAATAATGTATGTTGTCGGACTTTCCAGAAATAACAGTCTTTCTCTATGGTAATTTTCCTCAAATTGGAAAATTTGCATTTCGTATTTGCTTTTTTCATTTTATTACTATGCCTGCAAATATTTTGTTTTTGTAAGTTTGTTTCGTTTTCTTACTATTTTATGGGAAACAGCATTAACTCCCTACTCTGTTATCAGCAAAGTTCTGGTTCAAGTTTGAAATCGCCAAGATAGAGACCAAGGATGTGGTAATACTGTAGCATTTAAGCCCATTCCTAAGTAATGGCTCTGTAAACAAAAGTCATTGCTAGGTAATGTCCACAACAGATTCGTAACGCGCACCAGTGGAGTAGCTGGGAAGCTGTGTTCTCTACGCTGTTCGTGTGACAGTTACGTGACGCAACAATAGATCTATTGGGAGAGGTGTTTTCTATGCGATCCGTTCTAGCGCTGTATAATGAGGAGAAGATGCTATTAATATAGTGCCTGGGGGTGTAACTCGACCACCTTATTCCTGGGGGATATAGATACGAAGACCTGACCCAGGGGAGTTTCAAATTTGGGACAGTAAAATATGGGCATGAGTTTCGAAGGAGCCGGACCCGAAATGGCTGCGCTGGAGTCCACGGTACGGATTGGGTAGGAGTCTAGGTGTTCCCCAGAACTTGTCTGGAATCTGTGAAGAACAGAAAAACTGCTTGCCCCACCTGGAAACGAACTCCTGCCGTCCAACCAGTAGCCCGTCGCTATACCGACTGAGCTATCCCGATTACTTTCGACATACGGGGGGGGGGGGAGGAATGAACATACTGGGGTTTCGTTGAACATGCGGGATTTTTCTTCTATAAGGTTGTCTATTGCCGATCACAATGGCTGTGCGGTCTAAGGCATGAACAGTCTTCGCTCTCTCAGAAGCTGGGATCGTGGGTTCGAATCCCAATGAAGGCATGAATATCTGTGCGCGCTTATTCTGTGTTTGTGTTGTTCTTTGTGCAGGTAAGGGCACTGTGACGGGCTGATCCCCCGTCTAAAGGTTCGTACCTGCTGTGTATAGGATCGAGAAAAGGGAAAGTGGACGAGGCCCAACAGAGCTGAAGAACCATGCTAACACAAGTTGCCTACTGAAAGCATGAAGACAGTCCTAGAGTTCAACGTTGCCTTGCCTAACATATACGTATTTACGAGTCTCAGACAAGCAGTGTCAGGCAATTTTCGCTGTCGCAGCTGTTGTCATGAAAATTACATTTCTGAACCTGTTTCGTGGATATGCAGTTCCTTTTCATTCATTCCGTTTCCAGATTGGATTTGAAGAAGACGGAGTAACTAGGTCTGACGTTAGAAGCGTTCTTAATATGCTCTCTCCCTTAGGGCGTGTGAAGGGATCAACGGGGGACCAGGCAGCGCGAATGTGCTCTGTATGCTTATTTTCATTTGTAATTCAACTTCCCAAGAAGGGAAAAGAGCCTCATGATGTGACGTCATCGTAAACGGTATTGTCATTTCCTGAAAAAGGATAAATATTGCATAGCATTTGAGGTTTTCACAGCGGTTGTAATGACAGATTTATACCTTGTAAGATATACGCCATGTAGCCGTTCGAACGTAAACCGACGTTTCGGAGGAACATGTTGCAGCCATCTTCAGCTTGCTGTTTGTTTCATGCTTGTTTCTTCCATGGTTTACATTTCAATCCTGTAACAGGACGCTACATGTTTCTTCGAAACTTCCGTTGACTTTCAAACGGACTGCACGGTATTATAGCTCAGAAGAAGGAACTCTGAATTATGTTACCATTACTGGTAAATAAATAAATTTTCCGGTTTCCCCTGCCAATCTTCATTCCACTAACTACTCCACAATCACCCTCACCTATCATCTGGGGCTGGTACGATAGGCCAGAAGTCGCCGCAGTACAAGGGACTTAGTCCCACCCCACTAGCAATAAAAAAATCGCATAGGATATGACGTGTAGTCTATTGAAAGTCAACAGATGTTTCGGAGGTACATTTCCCCAATTTTCAGGATCGAAGAAAAAGCAGAGTAAGATATCAGCGTGAAAGCTTGCCACAGATTTCATCCTGGTTTCTAACCCGGCTTATTCTTCGATTCTGAAGATGGAAACAACATGTTTGTCCGAAACATCTGTTGATTTCGAACAGACTATATAGTGTAATAATCCAGGATGTAGTTTTCTTCATATAAGTTTTCACTTCCAAGAAAACCCGGTCTCAAGGCTCGCTAATATGAGACTGAGCTCACAATTTTTCTGTTCAGAAAGCGTGCGACCTATAGAAAACCTTATGTTCAAAGACAGTAAATGCTTTTGTGGTTCACTTAACGACGCTGTCAGAAGCTGGACTATATAGCGTCAAATAATAGGATCATAAATGATTAATTGAACGCGATCTACAAAGTAGTTGGCTGGAGGTTATAATAAAACCATGAAAATATTCAATTAAACTATGACCCGGCGAAGATTCGAGCCGAGAGCCTCTCCAATATGACAAAGCCAGTAAATGTAGAAGTAGGTCGCGCGACAGCTCAAGCGGCTAGTCGCTGGCTTTCCACCGCGGCGGCCCGGGTTCGATCCCGGGTCTGGTCAAGTGTGATTTGTGGTGAACAAAGTGGCGCTGGGGCGTGTTTTCTCCGAGTACTTCGGTTTCGCTTGCAAATCTTCATTCCACCAAATTATCCATCATCATAAACACCCAGAGCAGATACAATAGGTAAATCAGTGGCCGCCGTGCCGAGTGGACCCAGTTGGACTCCACCCCCCACTAAGCGAATTAAAAGAAATAAAATTTAGAAGTACTTTTAGCAATCATTTTATTGCAGATTTCCAGCAAAATTAGATTAGTTTCAATAAATCATCTAATGTTGATACAGGTCTGTTTTCTAACCTATAATATGTAGTGCTGAAAATTCGATATAGGCTAATGTATATGACACATAATTCAAGACATCCATCCCTCTCGGAGGCGTGCGGTAGCGTAATTGGTTTAGGCACAATGCTTCAAGACGGAAGGTCGCGGGTTCAACTCCCGATGAGGTCATTGGGCTTGTAGCCTCAACCAAATGCGCTATCTGGTGCCTCCCCTTCAAATAGACGGGAGAATAATATTGAAATATAACTTAGAGAAATAAGATGAGGTGTGGTTTGGACGATTTTGGCTCGGGATAGGGGCCACTAATGGGGCTCTAGCGGACAAACCATTGAACTTCCGGTTTCCGCAAAAAGTTGGAAATGTGTTGAGTAGCTGGGAAACTGTTCGCTTCTCAAGAATAACTTAGGCCCGTAAAGGAATTCGTAGATTTCATTGGAAACTTCAATTTGTGTAAATATATTTTTGACGTTGCTGTATCTAAACAAATACGAGGAAAAACACTTCTGATCATTTAGAAGACGTCTGTAATGCGATTAGCTTTGTAATAAAAGGTTCCTAGTTAATTAGTATATATTAATTAGATAGTAGGTTATGTAACCACTTGAGATTTTTAGTGAATGTGACTGCTGTCGCTTATAAAATTTCTGACGAATGTTATTTTTCCTGAGAAAGTATTTTTGAAGTCGTAAAGTATTTGTTCGCCTGTCACGGTAGCCGAGCGGTCTAAGGCATGCACTGTCTTCGCTCGCTCGGAAGCCGGGATCGTGGGTTCGGATCTGTTTCCTGTGAGGTACGAACTGAATTCTTATATATTATTCTTATACACTGCCGGTCACGGTAGCCGAGCGGTCTAAGGCATGTACTGTCTTCGCTCGCTCGGAAGCCGGGATCGTGGGTTCGAATCCCACTCAGGGCATGGATGTTTGTGTGCGTTTTTCTGTGTTTGTGTACAGGTAGAGGCCTTGCGACGAGCTGATCACCCACCCAAGGAGTCCTACCGTATGTGTAAGATCTAGAAAACCGAACTGAACGGAGAAGTTCATGGAGGTAGGCCTAGGCCCACTGGGGCTGTAGTGCCAAGGGGGAAAAAAAAGTATTTGTTCGGGGGAACCGAGCGAGGACTGAGCGAACTGTAACAAATTCCTGGTCTGATGTTGGATGTTAAACGAAGGAGGCGGGAGGGGTTGGGGAAAGCGATTGGAACGGAGGGGTAGCTAACTAGAATAAGAAAGAAATTGCCAGAAGTCAGAAGAACAGTGGGCAGATGCAGGTTGAGATGGAATGAAAATATAATGATTCATGGTACCTGAAACTGAAAGGATGGAAGCAAATAGCAAATAACAGAGAGGAATTGGCTGCCGTCATAAAGGAGGCAAAGTTCCTTAAATGGCCGTAGAGTCATGAGCAAAGGATACGAGTAATGAAATATTTATACGTATTCGAATTCGCAGAACACAGACTGAGGGTGTTGAGGAGAATATTTGGACCGAAGAGAGATGAAGTGACGGGAGGTTGGAGAAAACTGCATAATGAGGAGCTTCATAACTTGTACTCTTCTCCAAGTATAATTACGATGACCAAGTCAAGGAGGATGAGGTGGGCAGGGCATGTAGCAAGAATGGGGGAGACGAGGAATGCATGTAAGATATTGGTGGGAAAGTCAGATGGAAAGAGACCACAGGGACGACCAAGACGTAGATGGGTGGACAATATTAAAATGGATCTTAGAGAGATAGGATAGGATAATATGGATTGGATAGATCTGACTCAGGATAGAGACCAGTGGAGGGCTCTTGTGAACACGGTAATGAACCTTCGGGTTCCATAAAATGCTGGGAAATTCTTGAGTAGCTGTAGAATTGGCGGCTCCTCCAGAAGGGCTCAGCTCCATTAGTAAGTATGTATATATAGGAATTTGGTGGGAAATGAAGAAGGTAAGCGGCCACTACGAAGACCTAGAAATATTTGTGAGGATAATATTAGTATGGATTTTAGAGGAACAGGAAGAGGTGTTCTGGTCTGCATTGATCTAGCTCAGAATATGGATCAGTGGAGCGCTCTTGTGAACAAGATAATGAAGCAGACTTGTTGTACCGGTTCTTTTGGTCCCTTCGCTTGCGGATATTATTTTTCCTTCTGCCCTGATGATGGAGGCGATACGTTCCTCCGAAACGTCGATTAACACCACATATACACAGTGCCACATCCCAGAAGACTGCTTTCTTCATAGTCACCTCCGTGAAAACGTGACATCTTACATTCCGAAGATATTTTTAATGTGATTAGCTTTGTAATAAAAGTGTTTTATCTGAAATACATTAATATTAGGATTAATTAGGTAAAGAAAATTACAAAGAGCGCACATGTAAAATATGAAATGCATACTGTTGCACATTTATTAGGTTCAGTCTTGAAATAAGAGACCTGGGTTCATATTAAACAGGGAATTTTCTCGTTCAAAATTTACAGCCTCGAGTTTCGGTTGTATGAAACATTAAAAATGCTCTTCTCTCAATTAACTCCATGTAATTAAATAGCTAGGCAGCCAGGAATCTGACCCCGGTTCGTCTTTTGATCAAAATTTATTGTCGAGATTAAAAATCTCATAAAATGTAGCTTCACAGCAAATTATAGTTCTACAAATACTTTATCTCTCATGTCTGACTGGGACAGACTGAAAGAAATTAAGGAATATACGTGTCATAACTTGAACACTTCTACAGCCAATGGCTGTCCAAAACACAGTCAGTTACAGACATTTCAAATCAACATGGCATATAGAGCCGTTTCTATGAAGTGACTCTGTAAACAGCGGCCATTGATAGGTAACTCCCGCAACAATAAAAGAACGGTGTTTTTATGTGGTTCGGGTCGCAACTGTTGCTATGCAACGGCGCGAAAAACACGCCTCTACGACAATAGAGGGGCTGTGTGTACTGCGTGGTCCGTGCCAGAATGATTATAAGAAAGACAACTGGGGCGACCCAAATAGTTGAGAGTTGTCATTGTTAGTTTTTACTTGTCAGCTGAGAGTTCCTTTCTGTAATGTAGGCTGTGAAGATAGAACCTAAGCGCGGGAAGCTGAAGTATCTCCACTCTTAGAAATCGTTGTCAGGGAACGGCTCGTGAAGACACAGCAGGCTGGAAAAAGACTTAGCGGGTGCTATGGTGATTTGTAAAGTATCGAGATTAGGAATCGTGCTGTAATTAGCTATAATTACTTGTAGTTCCAAGCAGTATGTATGAGTGGTCAATAAATCCTTTCACCAATCCGTACCCCGTACGCCCATAATCATGAAAGTAAGTAGCTTTTCAGTAGAAAACAATCTTCTATTGATGAAAAGCAACCTTAAGCCCAGTAAAAAAGTAAAGTAAAGCTATTCCTGTAACAAGCCGTGAAGGCCCATAGGGTTGTGAGACGTTGAGGGTCCCACATTATCTAGACAATCGGCTCACAGATGGCGGTAAGGTTGTCAGCTTTACGCGCCGGCCGCGCTTTACTCCCCAGGAAAATTATTTAATTAATTCCTGGTACTCATTTCTGTCAGAGCCTGAGTCGACCTCAGCGCCTAAGTGCGGTTGGAAGGATTAGGTCAATTGAAAACAATTCAATGACATCGGGACTTGAACCCGCGACCTTCCGGCTTGTAGCATAGTGCCTCAACCAACTACGCTACCGCATGCCCCCACCTTAAGCCCAGGGAAGAACATATTTTGTTATGTTAACTTTGATGCGGAAGCCGTAAGACGTAAGGAGATACTGTACCGAAAATAAAATCCGTGTCTCAAGTTGCAATCATTTGTCTCCCATATAAATATTATCACGTTTATGAGAAAATGTGGACGGGGGTTGGGTTGGTTACTAGAATTATTGACCACTTAGAGATCGTATATGCTACATTAAATTAGAAAGTGGTGCAAACAAATTATTCGAATCACATAAACCTTTGTCGCCTCTTATGTGGTGCTGTCGACCAAAACCAGTAGCAGTTGTATGAGCGTGATCCCTTGTTTGACCGACATTTTGTTACTAATCTTGTTAGTGCGTCAGTTTAAATCAACGATCAGCTAATTACTAATTGTGTTCTTCATTCTAGTGAATCTGGGTGTCAGTTATATTAATTATGTAAAACGTTTCGTAGCGTAACAGACAATGTACTGTAACGATAAACTGTATACAAGAACGAGAGAGTTTGTGAAATGTGAAACAACTGATTTTGAGACATGAGTTTAGAATTGACAGCTCAATACCCCAGGGGTCGCTTCAATCAACTGCAGTTTTAGTAAGGAGAAGAGCGTACTAAGTCCTTCGGTCGCAAATCTTTGAATATGTCCATCAGAACATTCCTTTCAGACCATGAACGCACAACTGCGCAGGTCAGATTACTGAAGAGGAAGGAGGAGAGACGTAAATGATAGAGGGGAGAAGGTTAGGAAGAATAAGATGAAAGGGCAGGGGAAGAGAGATGAGGAAAGCAGCAATAGCAACCCAAGTAGTGTTGGTGGTTGTATTATAATACACGTGAGATAATGGTAAAGGAAGTGACGAAAAGGATATATAGAAGAAGAGAAAGGAGCAAGATGAAATAGAATAGGACAGAGACATGGTGGAGCAGGGGGTTTACCCCTTTCATACCAAAGTCATTAGGTAGAAACCATTATTTAACAGAGAGAAGATATTCTTAACGTCGCAAGAGTTGGAGACTATGCAAAAAGCTGCATCTTTTTAGCAAGTTCTTCCTCTTCACATCCTCCCTTATCTTCTTTTCCTCTTCTTTCCATTTCCTTTGTATTTCTTTTTATTTTCACCCTATTCTACCCCTAAATTTTCATTTCTGTTCCCTTCTTACTTCCCATACAACTTCTTTTCTTCAATCTTCTTGTATCTTGTTTCTAATCCTTTTCACTTTAATTCTTATTCTTCTCTTCCTTGTTTATTTCAGCATCCTTCAGTTTCATTTTATTTCTTTTCTCTTCCTACAATTTATTGTTAAAATCTTCTATCTTCTCCGGATTATAGTTTCTCATTTTCCTCCGCTCCTTTTGCATGATTCTCCTCGTCTGTTTCTACTTCACATTTTCGTCTTGTTCATAAATATTCCGGCCTATATAAACAAGGAATCAGAACAAACGAAAAGGAAGAAAGTAAGGTTATGCAGTGGAAGAGTATCAGAAAGTAACCTATGACTGACACAGATGAATCCAGCCGGGACATCTCAGTCGGTAGAGTAGCGGGTTACGGGTTGCACGGTCGGCGAGGAAACGTTTGATTCACATAAAGGCAAGAGATCTTCCCCTTATTCACAGAATCCATACCGAGTTTGGGGCCCATTCAGGCTGATATGCAATAGGGTACCGAGGTCTCTTTCACTAGGAGTAAAGCGGCAGGGGTTTGAAACTGACTACTCACATCTATTTCCGAGGTCAAAAATACGTTTATCTGTGCATCCACACTCCCCATAAAACTTAACAGACGTGCTTGAGGACATTATAAAAACTCACCACACATCACTCTATATATATTTCACACGAAAATATAACGTCACACTAGAGAATTTAAACTTCAAGAATGCAATCCGCTGTCTGTCACACCGATATACACATGCAACATACAAATCACTTGACATCATTCTTCATGCCATAACACATACTCTACACACCCCTGTGCACATTTTACACTCTAATTGAACAAGATTGCCAGCATAACAGCAATGACAACATCTGTTTCGCTTAGCATACCACCTTGTTATAAGCAACGATTCTTCATGCAAAGAAGATATGTACATAAAAGGGGAAACTTCAGGATCCATTGTGGGTGAATGGAAATCTTAACATACGTGCTGGAGAACACTGTAAACCTCACCACACATCATTGTATATATTTCACACGAAAATATAACGTCACACTAGAGAACTTAAACTTCACTTTACACTCGACATTAATGTGACCAGAACAACATACATTATACCCTCCACTCTCTGTCACACAGAACTAAGATATAAATTCAAGGGGAACTAGAAATTCACTTCGCACCCTCTTCTTACAAGTACATATACTAATGTAAAAAGTATATCAT
>NW_019739219.1:2977-4554 GCF_002891405.2 Cryptotermes secundus | reverse complement strand
CAAACTCGTGAGGTGGTAGCGACTTTTTGGACAGAATCTGAGCTATCACGTAGCAATTATAACCTCGGAATATAAGAGCATAGATTGAAATTATCGGTGAAAAAAGAGTCAACACGCTTAATAATATACGTAACGTCATATTTCGATTTACATTCCATGTTACGACAGTACTATATTACGTTCCGCTAAATAGCAGCTTCGTAAATGACGTCATCCTTAGGTGTGCGCAATGAACTACTGCGCATCCACCTGTAACTCAGGGGTACTTTTCGCAGATGTTAGGTTAGGTTAGGTTAGGTTAGGTCAGGTCAGATTAGGTTTGCGCAGTAGACTACTGCGCATCCTCCTGTAACCACAGGGGTACCATTCGCTGATGTTATGTTGGATTGGATTGAGTTGGCTGAGGTTAGGTTAGGTTAGGACAGGTCAGATTAGGTTTGCGCAGTAGACTACTGCGCATCCATCTGTACCTTGGAGGGGGCGATGCTCGGTAATTTACGCTAATGTTAGGTTGTGAGTGTAGATTATTACAGGTGTGCGCAAATGACTACTGCGCATCATCATGCATCAGTTGAGCACTGTTTGGCCGCCGACAATATTTTACGATTGAATGTCTCTGGTAGCGTATCAAATCATTATATATTTATACGGACATTTTATTTCCGCATTTTCTCACGTGATAAGCCATAGCGTATACTTTTCTGTTAAACTCTCTACGTAATCTATGAAAACTGGAATTTATTACGACATTTATATTGGTCGTAAATGATTTTTTTTTCTTCAAAATATTGACATTTCAGGACGTTCTCAAGTGCATGATATCACAACTGTATTCTTTGAATCTTACAATATCAAATAGTTCCAGAAAAATTATCTCTTTTTGAATGTTCCCATTATTAACTTAATTTCGATTCTCGACCTATGTGAAGAATATAGATGTACTTAATATGAAAGGTATCCACCCCACAATAATAGTGACCTAATATTAGATAAGGAAATCACTGATTACGATCTGAACTTAAAAAAATATCATTCAACAATCTTCTAAACATTAAATCAAAAAACGAACACATCTCTGTATATGTTCTTAACTAAAATATAAAGTCCAGTTACCAGAATACCAGCTGTATGAAGTCGTGCTTTCCTGTAAACAGTGTGGTTCTGTAAGCAGTTTAATAGATGGAAAGAAAATAATACCTTATGTTGTATACAACCTGCTAGTACTTGAATGACTGGAAGATTAGATGGCAAGAATGCAATCCGTTTTCTATCACACCTATATACACATGTAACTTACAAGTCACTTGCCATCATTCTTCATGCCATAACACATACTGTACACAGCACTGTGCATTTTTACACTCTAATTGAACAAGATTGCCAGCATAACAGCAATGACAACATCTGTTTCACTTAGCATACCACCTTGTTATAAGCAAGGATTCTTCATGCAAAGAAGATATGTACATAAAAGGGGAAACTTTAGAATCCATCGTGGGTGAATGGAAATCTTAACATACGTGCTTGAGAACACTGTAAACCTCACCACACATCACTGTATATATTTCACACGAAAA
>NW_019739219.1:0-2840 GCF_002891405.2 Cryptotermes secundus | reverse complement strand
GGGAACTAGAAATTCACTTTGCACCCTCTTCTTACAAGTACATATACTAATGTAAAAAAGTATATCATTCTGACTAATAGCCTACTCACACGTGTAATATTCAGAGGCTACATACCAACACCACACCCTGTTTTCTGTCATACCACATATGCACTCATAAAATCTAATTCATTCTCCATCCATATAACCACACACATATATTTTGTGGAAATCACTGTACATACTTGACACGAGTTCATTAATGACAGTGCAAGAATAACCCCAAAGACACATTGTCTTTCACTATACACCCACTATCCTTATAGGCACTTATTTCGTTAAATCAATAAATGTACTTTATGGTGTATTCTTCCTTCACACACACATAGTTCAGTTTCATGGTTCAGAAGGAAAACACTTCGATTTCGTTCTTGAACAGAGGAAACACATGTTTGTAAAATTTCGTGCACTCGCGATGACTCGGTCCAGGATAATACACACATTGAAGCATACCATTTGCACTACCTCACTGAATCTTTTAAGATATAGTTTCAGGTAGATAATTAATCAGAACTTGTACATATACGTATGTATATAAACATACACACAACACCGTCTAATTATCTATAAACACCTCTTCACACCAGGAAAGAAACATACTTTGATTTTGGTCACCGGATATTTAGGTCACAGTGACAGTGCAGCCAACCTCTTAACACGACTGAAACAGAAACATTCCATTATCTGTTCGTTTACAGGACGGTAATTTTTCACCCTATTTTTTACCCATTTTCGTGTATAACATTATTCTGCTTCCTATCTAGGAAGGGGAATTCAGGGGAAACAAATGCCAAGCAGTCACTGAATTAGTCGCGTATCCATCCTCGAGAGAGGAGGGAACGATTTCACTGATAATAATGATTTTTCGTCATAACGTTATGCCATTAGAGGGCAGCATAATGCCATAATATGTGATATTCAGTAACAATTTGTATCACCGTAGGGGATGAGCAAACTCGTGAGGTGGTAGCGACGTTTTCGACAGAATCTGAGCTATCACGTAGGAATTATAACCTCGGAATATAAGAGCATAGATTGATATTATGGGCGAAAAAAGAGTCAACACGCTTAATAATATACGTAACGTCGTATTTCGTTTACATTCCATGTTACGACAAGTACTATATTACGTTCCGCTAAATAGCAGCTTCGTAAATGACGTCATCCTCAGGTGTGCGCAATGAACTACTACGCATGCACCTGTAACTCAGGGGTACTTTTCGCCGATGTTAGGTTAGGTCAGATTAGGTTTGCGCAGTAGACTACTGCGCATCCATCTGTAACCACAGGTGTACCATTCGCTGATGTTAGGTTGAGTTGGCTTGGGTTGGGTTGTGTTAGGTTAGGTTAGGTCAGATTAGGTTTGCGCAGTAGAGTACTGCGCATCCTCCTGTAACCACAGGGGTACCATTCGCTGATGTTAGGTTGGATTGGGTTGAGATGGCTTGGGTTGGGTTAGGTTATGTTAGGTTAGGTCAGATTAGGTTTGCGCAGTAGAGTACTGCTCATCCATCTGTAACCACAGGTGTACCATTCGCTGATGTTAGGTTGGATTGGGTTGAGTTGGCTTGGGTTGTGTTAGGTTAGGTTAGGTCAGATTAGGTTTGCGCAGTAGAGTACTGCGCATCCATTTGTACCTTGGAGGGGGCGATGCTCGGTAATTTACGCCAAAGTTAAGTTGTGAGTTTAGATTATGACAGGTGTGCGCAAATGACTACTGCGCATCGTCATGCTCTGTTGAGCACTGTTTGGCCGCCGACAATATCTTACGATTAAATGTCTCTGATCGCGTATCAAATCATTATATATTTATGCGGACATTTTATTTCCGCATTTTCTCACGTGATAAACCATAGCGTATATTTTTCTGTTCACCTCTCTACGTAATCTATGTAACCTGGAATATATTAAGACATTTATAATGGTAGTGAATGCTTTTTTTTTCCAAAATATTGACATTTAAGAACGCTCTCAAGTGCATGATATCACAATTATCTTCATTGAATCTTACAATATCTAACAGTTCCCGAAATATTCTCTTTTTGAATGTTCCCATTATTAACTTTATTTTGATTCTCGACCTACATGAAGGATATAGATGTACTTTATATGAAAGTTATCCACCCCACAATAACAGTGACCTAATATTAGATAGGGAAATCACTGATTACGATCTGAACTTAAAAAAATATCATTCAACATTCTTCTAAGCATTAGATATAAAAACGAACACATATCTCTATATGTTCTTGACTAAATTATAAAATACAATTACCAGAATACCAGCTGTATGAACTCGTGCTTTCCTGTAAACAGTGTGGTTCTGTAAGCAGTTTAATAGATGGAAAGAAAATAGTACCTGATATTGTATACAACCTGCTAGCACATGAAAGCTTGGAAGATTATATGGCAAGAATGCAATCCGTTTTCTATCACACCGAAATACACATGTAACTTACAAATCACTTGCCATCATTCTTCATGCCATAACACATACTGTACACCCCACTGTGCACATTTTACACTCTAATTGAACAAGATTGCCAGCATAACAGCAATGACAACATCTGTTTCACTTAACATACCACCTTGTTATAAGCAAGAATTCTTCATGCAAAGAAGATATGTACATAAAAGGGGAAACTTTAGAATCCATCGTGGGTGAATGGAAATCTTAACATACGTGCTTGAGAACACTATAAAACCTCACCACACATCACTTTCACTTTTTTATTTGTTCCATAAAACATTATTGACAACCATGCCACAGGATGTAGAACATGTCAAAGATAATTATAAAA
>NW_019739218.1:1724124-1724819 GCF_002891405.2 Cryptotermes secundus | reverse complement strand
GATGTCACATCACAATTTCAAAACTTTCGTGTGAAAGCCCAGGATGCTCATGGACAGTGTGGTTCTCCTCCATGACAATGCTAGGCCTCATGTGTTAAACAGGACTGCCGCCCGACTGCAGTCATTCGGATGGGAGATTATGGAGCATGCACCGTATAGTCCAGACCTTGCCCCCAGTGATTACCACATGTTTGGTTCACTGAAGAAGTTCCCAGCAGGCCAGAGATTCATTTCTGACGAGAAAACCGCTGTCCGGTGGTGGTTCTGTGCTCAACCAGCCGATTTAATATTATGGGTATATTCCTTCTTATTTTTTCCATATTACTCTGTCCAGTACTGAACTGGTGAACATGAATATAAGATTTCCAATAATCATTGCATATCCTTAAGATATGTTATTAATTTTGCCAAATATTCCTGTCCAGTACCATAATGGAAGATGAGTATCAGATTTCCAATATTCTGTAAGATATTATAAAATGTTAATTAATTCCATCCAGTGTAACTGATGTCACTGATGTCCAGTTAAAGTGGACAGAAATAATTAACCTTTTATAATATCGTTAGTGTGACGGACCAGGATGAAACAAATCAAAAGTCTGTAAGATATGTTGCTATATTTGCAATTTATTCTTGTCCAAGTAGTTACTATAGGATTCTGATGATGGTGTATAACACACTGATAGGTTTTAGGA
>NW_019739218.1:1660182-1724031 GCF_002891405.2 Cryptotermes secundus | reverse complement strand
CACCTATTCAGTTGGGTCTGTTAGAAAGAGCTAGCCTCAATCACTGGACTGGGTCCAGTTTCCAAAACATCGTGTTTTTATTTGTTATCTTAAAAAACCAGGACGATGGATAAAGTCCAAAAACCCAATATATCAGTATGTTATTCTTGTCCAGTACTGAAGTGAAAGATGAATATCAGATTTCTGGTATTCTGTAAGATATTAATTTTGCCATTTAATCCTGTCCAGTACTGTAATTGAAGGAATATCAGATTTCCGATATTCTGTAAGATATTAATTTTGCCACATAATCCTGTCCAGCATTGTAGTGGAAGATGAATCTCAGATTTCCAGTATTCTGTAAGGTATGTTGCTCTTTCTCATATAGATTTCAGTATTCATTGTAATTCTGTAAGATATATTGTAATTTTGCCATATAATCCTGTCCAGTACAGGACGTCATTCTAATGAAATTAATAATAAATGGAAACATCAGTACTGCTGCTTGCCATATATGATTTGTAATGCTTTAATGTAACCAAAAAAACTATGTTCTGTGTGGCTTTCAAGTGTAAGTTGTTACCAAAGGTGTGAGGTTAAATAGAAGTATGTCTGATGGAAACAGAATTTTCCTTAAAGTTCCCCACCTTCACCTTTCCTAAACACAAGTATTCAATGTTTTGTATGCTGCAGTTCACAATGTCCAATGCATTTGGGTAAGGAGATGTTATGACTTTACAGGCACTGGTGAGAAACTTTCTGATTTTGCAACCCTGACCCCTTGTGCTGCAGGCGTTCTTACTCCTTGTGTTTCTTTTTTTTTTTTAACTGGGTCCAATATCGCTTCACTGATATCCTTTGGAATGGATATGAGTGAAGTGATATTGAACCCCATTCAGAAAAAGTAAAAAAGAACAACGGAGTAAGAATCTCTGCAGCACAAGAGGTATGTTTGCAAAATTATTTATTGCTATTCATGTGAACTAGTGGTTTTTGGGGGGGGGGGAAGGGGAGAACTTATAGGATGGTATAGTAGCATACTATTTTATTGGTCATGTTGTTTGTGGCCATTTCTCATTTAGTTAGGGGGCGTCTGCGTAGAGATGGCAGGAGTAATGTCAGAGGACGTCACCGCGACCATGTTGCCCAAAATTAATGAACAGTTTCCGTGGGTTGGCCGCTCCTGCTGATGCTTGAGTCATGTTTATTGCCTGGGTTCGTCACGCTCGTGCGTTGTTATCGCATTGCAGTACGACGAGAAATTAGGGACATGCCTGTCTTTGTTTTGCCGCGTTATTTGATGTAAAAGCCAGATGGGAGACCTCCATGGTCGATCGTAGTTCGTAGGTATCACAGATCCGTGGTACCGCCTTTATGATCTCTGGCCGGTTCATGTGAGGGATAAAAGTAATTCTGCTTTATTGGTAGTCACGAACGGTGGCGAAAATGGTGATACTTTTTGCGATAGCGTGCGTTGTGTTTGTAAAGTAAATTGTAGATTACTGTGGCAACCTGTTCAACCTTATTGACATTTGATATTTATAATGCAAGAGAAGTAAGTCTGAATCGTGTTGTATGAATAAAAGTGTACGTTGTGGTGTATTAGCATGCATTTTTCAGTTTAGTTGAAAGCCGACGCTTGCTTTGATCCATCAAGGTCTTTAATTGCATCGGCGCCTGGATTTTTTTGTTGTTGCAGAGTAGGCCCCGTAGAATTTATCATTAACAAAGGCGCAAGCCTTTCAGAAGTTTTAAACGACATTGATTTTCTGGGATACACAGAAATAGAGATGCTTTTACGACCGTGAATTAAAACTGAGGTGGTTTAGTGTAATTGGCATAATATTTGATTTCTTCCCCATCCGTTTTGTCATACTTTTGAAACGTTTTGTTTATTCAAGAAAACATAGGCAAACAATTCTAACGTATTAAAATCACGTAGTCTGTCATTGGTGTTGTTTTGTTCTTAAAATCTTGTTATGATGTGGCTGATGTTAAGATCAGAATTGTTTTGTGGTAATCTGAATATTGGGTGATTCTGAACATTCACAAAAGCAGCATTAACCATTCTGTATTTACACATTTCACTTCAGTGTATAATATATAAAATTTGCACTGTTTAGTCTTGGTGTCTTCCCCTCAAGTTTAAAATATTCTCAAATAAATCCTATTTTTAAAGAAGGTGATAGAACTGATATAGCAAATTATAGGCCGATATCTTTACTGACATCTTTCTCTAAGATTTTTGAAAGAATCATTTCAACATCATCTAGACACTAATAATATATTGGCACATGAACTACATGGTTTTTGAACTAAATTGTCCGCTGAATCAGCCATTTATGACTTAATAAATACTAGTCTAACAGCAACAAATAATAAACTTGTTGTGGGAGGCCTGTTCTGCGACCTGACCAAAGCATTTGATTGTGTAAATCACACAATACTTCTTGCTAAGCTAGAGTTTATGGTTTTAATGGTATAGCAGGAAAGTTATTTAAAACTTATTTGAGGGATAGACAGCAAAGAACAGTACTAAGTAGCAATATTACAAATCATATTTTGAAGTGGCAAAGTGTATAATAGGGTGTCCCTCAGGGCTCCGTTCTGGGGCCATTGCTCTTTTTGATATATAAAAATGATTTGCCAAATATAATAAATAAAGAATCAAAATCAATTTTATTTGCTGATGACACCAGCATACTGTGCTGCAAGTCAAATCTTAAAGAACTTGAAATCGCCCTAAAAGAAACTCTTGAATCAATCAATAAATAGTTCTCTATAAACTCGCTAATTTTGAATCTAAATAAAACGAGTTGTGTCCAGTTTTTAACAAATCCAAATGCACTAATAAGCTTAAANGTTCATTCTATAATGTCATATGGCATAATATTCTGGGGAAATTCAACATATAGTACCCAAATATTTAAAATTCAAAAAAGAATAATTAGGGTAATAATGAAAGCAGGAAATAGTGACACTTGTCGGCCTCTATTTAAAAAATTAAACATTCTTCCATTTTATTCACAGTATATATTTTCAATATCGGCCTTCATAGTTAAAAACATGGGCAAGTATGTAGCAAATTCAGATATTCATAACATTTATATGAGATAAAGATTCGAACTACATTATCCAACTTATAAATTATAAAAAATTTATCACAAGATGTAAATAAATTCAAATATTCCCTTAAAAATTGTTTGCAGGTGGGCTCTTTTTATTCTTTAGATGAGTATTATGAATGGAAAACAAGGGATGATTGTCTTAATTACAGCTAAATAAAACAACAGTAGTCATTTTTAAAACTTATATTGTAGGATACCTATAATTCTTTAGATATGCTTTTTCTCTATTATAGACAATGTTAATATGTATTTTATTATGATAATAAGTTGCAATGCAAGTGTTATATGCATGTTGTATTTAATTATAACATTGTATCAATAGTTATTGCAACAGTGGTTATAAATATGTTGTAATATCTTTATGATTATGTCCTCTCGATTAATCTTATAGTAACTTGGGCTTTGACGTGTTCTATATCTGGAGGCGCCATCGCCAAATCTAGGTCTGATGAACAAAAATAAATTGAATTGAATTGCAGTCTTTTGTGTATGCTGGTGGAAAATGTATGTGTAATGAGTAGGAGTTTGGTAATCTAAAAAGGGGAGTAATTGTTGATGGTGGTATTGTTATTAAGAAGTTTTTAAAGTTTCATCAAATTAATTATCTTTAATTATTAATTTATTAGAATCTTATGGAAGAAACATAATTATGTTATACATCAGTGAGGAGAATTATGCACAGGGGAATATAAATTAGTTTTAATTTGTAGATATAGGCTTTTTCATCTTCCCACGATCTGGGATTTGTAACAGGCCTGTTGCTCTCCATTTCTAAGTGGCATGGTGATGAATTGCAAATCTCGCTTTCTTCCTCACCATAGGAAGCACCATTGGTAGCAACAGCTAACCATAGTTTGTCTAAATGGGCACTGAAATAGCTTTTACTTACATGGAGATTAAAATTAAAATATTCTGAATATTGACATCATATGGAGCATGGTATGTGGAAGTTCTAGGAATGGAGGACGTCCTTCATATCAGTAACTTATTTTCCTTGAAGATGGAGATAACAGGTTCCTCCATGGTATTGTTACGCCTCTATAAAACTGCATGGTGTCACATCTAAGGACACTCTTGGCTAGAGGCACAGCTTCAAGTAGTAGAACAAGTCTCAGAAAACCACAGTATTGTTGAACAGTCAGCCTGTTAGGTAGCAGATAGGCACCAATAACAGTGTTCCCAACAATTCCAGGTTAAACACTGATGCAGCGGAAGTGGTCTTGGTACCCATGTTTATGAATAGCTTGAAGATCACCCTGTGTCCATAGGTCGTTGTTGACAGTGAACACACAGTCACATGTAAAACATGCTAATCAGTCCACAATGTAATGCAAATAGAGCTCACCTGCAGTGTGTTGATGATGTAGCTGTTTGCAAAATTGCATTATCTGGAAACAGATGGGCACACCACATGTAGTGCTATGGATGTAACTGAACATCACGGATATTAGTAGTAATTTGATTTTTACAGTAGTTTAACTGTTAAAATGATAGGGTACTGGTCGGGTGTTCAGAAAGCTTCCAGTGATACCACTCAGAAGAGCCTGAGAGCAATGTTACTATCCCAAAAATACACAGGAGGTACACAGCTTTAACCTCAAATAAATATCTTAAAAAGTGAGGTAACATATACAGGGTTTGTTCCATCTGTAACAGCAAATCATAAATGTGTTACTTCAGCTTTTGGGGTTGCTACTTTGTGTAGTGAAATTAGTCCAGTATTTTGGTGGACATTGTAGGCACTGACTTTATGGTGAATGAGAAGGATTTGGCTTGATCTGTCCTGCAGTGGAAATAGCAGTGGGGGATGTGGAGCATGGTTCTGACCAATGGGAATGGACCAAAGTTCAGCAGTGGGAGTAGGAGTGAGAGTGAAGAGTGTTATGCTATCCAATGGAAGGGGATCACTGAGTTTCAGTCCACACATCCCCAGTATTGAAGTTATTTCTGAAGTTTTTTAACATTGCTGTCTGTACCAAGACTTCAGTGCATTGATAGTAGGATGATTAATGCTGTTTCTCATTATTTTGTATATTTCCCAAGTATGTCATGTTGCGAGCCAACTTTAGTGGAAAGAGGGTGTCGCATGGTCAGTGCAACGAATCCCCATGGCTGTTAATTTCGGTTTTCTAAACCTCAGCTGCTATTTTCTTGAAATAGCTCTTAAATTATCCTCATGAGGTTGGTGGACCCTGTTCCAGACCCACTACTTCTTAGAAAATCTGGCAGTGCCAGGAATCGTCCCCAGACCTCTGGATCTGTAGCCAGGAAGTCTGACCACTAGACCACAGAGGCTGGCTCTAACTTTGCCGACAAGAGGTGGTTGCTTGGTTGGTATAGTTAGCTTGCAGACTAAAGGCACAGAGTTTTTTTTGTCACATAGCAAGTGATGCTGTCTTCCACTTAAAAGAGATGTCTCTTTTATATTTCTTAAAACTGAACCTCATGGCCTTCACTCTTTTCTGAAAAAAAAAAAAAACATACTTGTCATCCCTGAAACTAATTTTCATCTTGTAGGTGGAGGTCAGGTCTGAGGAAAGTGGGAATTTATGTATTTAGCCCATAGTATTCTAAAACTTTAATATGCATAATGCAGTTTTCAGAACCGGTGAATAAATTTTATTTCTCACTATCAAAAAAGTATGGCGTTGAAACATGCTCCATGCTTTAACAGCATTTTCAAAGTCTATTTATTTCACCATTCTATTCATTTTTTTCCAGTTGATTTTACTTCCCTTGCAATTTCTCTTTCCACAAGAATATTAATCCCTGTGTTATTTTTGTCATTGCAGAACTGAAGTACATTATAAGTAATCATTTTCACTCCTGACTGAGCTAACCTTCACAATGTTTTCATTTTCTGTGAGGTTTCCATTACATGAAGCGTTTGCTTCTAGGTATTTCTTTTCACACTTCATCAGGATATTTAATTTGTTTGTATATTTAAAAATTGCATCCCGATCTGTTGGTTTCATAAAATTATGTGGTCTTCGACAGGGTATTTGATCACATCACTGAACTTCTTCAGGGAATGTGTCCATTCATGGAGGAAAATTAAAAGGTTTGCCTGTTCACAGGGCTTGGTTCAGTCATTGTTTGGTAGCTGACACAAACATAAACTAGTGTATGGGAGTAACTGATTATGTCACTTGAGATATAACAACATGTTTTTTCTTCTCATTCTCATTTTATTTTCTCATATACGTAGGTAAGTCAATAAGTAAGTTACAAATGGATAAAGAACTTGAACAAATAAGAGTACTGATTTAAAAAATACCTTTATTTCTCAACATAATCTCCCTGTACATTGAGGCACTTGTCGCATCGTTTCACAAGCCCCAGGAAACCAGCAGCATAAAATTCTTTGGGCTGCTTTCGGAACCAGGAGGTGACTTCCATTTCTACAGCTTCATCGTCAGGAAAATATTCAGCTGAAAGATGATGTTCAAGATGGCCAAACAAATGGAAGCCACTTGGAGCAAGGTTGGAGCTATACGGAGGATGCTTGAGGACTTCCCACTTAAAATTTCATAGTGTCATTTGTCTTGTTGGCAGTATGGTGACGAAATTTCAAGTGGGAAGTCCTCGAACATCCTCTGTATAGCCCTGACCTTCCTCCATTCGACTTCCATTTGTTCTGCCCTCTTAAACAGCATCTTTCGGCTGAATATTTTCCCGATGATGAAGCTGTAGAAAGGGAAATCACCGCCTGGTTCTGACAGCAGCCCAAAGAATTTTATGCTGCTGGTTTTCAGGGACTTGTGAAATGATGAGACAAGTGCCTCAGTGTACTGGGAGATTATGTTGAGAAATAGAAAGCATTTTTCAAATCAGTACTCTTATTTGTTTAAGTTCTATAACCACTTGTAACCTACTTATTGACTTACCCTCATATATTCATTATGTTATGATGGACCTTGTCACATGCTATCCCATCAGAAAAGTTCAAATGTTCTTGTATATGTCATCAGATTTCCATAAATACAGTTGAGATCTGCAAGCTTCTTATGTAAAATGCATGTACTAATAGACTAGCATTATTCTCCATACACACATTTAATACTTACGATTGGTCTCTGTTAACTCGCCCATAGTCAGTAAAAGTATTTTTGGAGCCCTGTATATCAATATATGAATCTAGTAGAGTTCACTAATGTTGCCTGTCTTATCATTTCAGGCTCACTTAGCATGTGTATTTGTTAGGGTTACCTCCTTCATTTAGAAGTTAGCAGCAATGAGTATTATTTTTATGTGTGATATGTGTCATATTTTAAGACATTACAGAGGTTAAGATATAAATTTTCTGTTTTATTCAGATCAGAAGTCCAATATTTGACATGAATGAGGCCACGAAGAGGTATTTTTGCCAGACTTCTGTCTAGGTAAGTGTACATCTTTGATACAGTCAGTACCTTGTGGACAAGCAATAACATATGTAATTTTCCTAGGAGGAGTCAGCCGGGCAGAGGTGAGTAAATTGGAGCATTCTTTTATGATGTTAATGAAATGCAAACTCACACATGACAATGATAAATAAAATATGCTAAGCTAGTTATGTTTTTATGGCCACAGTGTTTAGCACACTGTGAACGTGTTCATAAAACATGAAGTCTGAAGGTAGTTATTTTAATGTCTTCTCTGTCTTGCAGAGAGAATGGAAATTATTTATTATTTTCTATGTAAGTAAGTATGCTCTATTGAGCTTCTGAACGTGAATTCATTGACAATTTTGAAACGTCTAATAATAATATTTTCTTGAGGTACATATGTTGTATTTCTCTCATAAACATTTTTTTTTTGTCTTGCAGTTTGACGAAACAGGATTTGTTAATGTGTGATAATCTCTGTTACGATTTCATTGTTTCCGTTTATTGAAACATGTCATTTGTCCCATACAGTTTGATGTTCTACATCATTGAAAACTGCACGATACTTAAAAAATTATTAGAATAATTAAATTTTGATAAAGTTCTTGAGTTATGGTCTGTGGGTTATGACACCAGTGTTTGGGAGGAACTTCTGGATAGAAGATGAAAGCAGACGTTCCATTTAGACATTGGTACCGTACTGTCAGGCCATGTGTCAAAAACCAGAAGATCGCAGTATGTATCTACCACCGTAAACCCTTCGGTCAGATCTTATATTTCTGTATTGATACATTAATTATATCAAATATATGACTGCTCGCATTTACATGATTTCAGTTAATGTGATTCTGAAGTAGATTTATTGTTCAATACTGTGCAATCATCGGTTTGTGAACTTCATTAGTGGAAAAGGAAAACAGTTGCCATTTCAAAACTGATTGAAATTTTATTTGGATGATGGACAAGTCTAACTCTGCGTTTTCTGTATTATAACAGTAACAGTTTGTTGTTAAAAATATACTATTCACATTCACATTTATATGAGTGTGTACTTACAGTATTGTGTTTTATAGACAGACTGTTTCATTCCAGTCAACTAACCAACTTTTGACAAAGGAAATGTAAACAATTATTAAGGTCACGAAGTGTAATCATCGCAGCCTATTCAACTCTTAGTAATCACTTTTGATGTATCTGCTCCAACAGTTCAGTATATTGAAGTCTTTCTCAAAGAACCAAATTGCCTGACTCTCTTGCTGTTGGTTTGTTAGCTGGAAATTTAGCCCTTACCTTCCAAGAATATGGAGTCTGGATTGGTAGTTAATATGCTGCACATTACAAACACACACATGTTTCTTGAAGTAAGTTAATTGTATTGAATAGCTCACCATCACAGCAGATGTCCAAATTGTCGTCCTTGTGCTCTTAAACAAATTTCATTACTCTTTAAAAGATTGTTCAGCACTAGTTTTAGATCTCTTACCATGATAGGTGTATTTCACAAATGTGCTTAAGTTCATCCAATTCTGTTTTGATTATTTGAGTATATATTTTTTGGGGTGAGGGGGACCCCATGAGTAAAAATCACAGGGATTTAAGTGAGGAGCTTATGCAGACCACAATCTGTAACTTATAACTCTGTCTTTACACACTTTACTTGGAGCATTAATGGAGTAATTAGCAGTGTTTGCTGCAGCATCAGCTGGCATAAATTGATTAGTGTGTCTTCTTTTGTTACTTCTCTCTTTTTGTTATTAAATGACACTCAGTATTGTGAGTATGTAGTGTCAGTGATAGGGTGATTAATGAATGTGGAGCGGCTGATGGAATGGAATTTTTTTTTGTGTGGGGGAAGGGGAAACTGAGGTACTTGGAGACAACTTGCACCAGTGCCATTTTGTGCACCACACATCCTACATGACCTTACATGTGGTATTCTGTAATGCTCCAAAATATGGGATGAAGAATGTCATTGACATAATTCTCTGAATTAATTGTCTTTTAAAAATGTGTAGGCTTACTGTTCACTTAGCAGTCACGGTACACCACACAATAGTATTCTGATTTTGAAGAGGGATACTTCAGAGATCTGTCTATGATTAATACTGATCCAATACATGTTGTTCTGAGCATCTATATACACACTTGGCTGGAACCACACTTTGCCAGTAAAATGTAATTTTGGAGTTAAGAACACTATCATGTACCACCCACAAGAACCAGTATCAAAAATCCCTTTGTTTGTTATAAGTGCCCTCTTTAATTGCTTGAACTTAATTTTATATGGCAGCAGATGTAACTTTTAGGTTATTCCCTATGCAGTTGTCTTCAGAACCTGTGGCTGTTTAGCTAAGCATGTCAGGGAATCGTGGTGAATGTTCTAATCTGGCTCCAGTTTTGTCAGGCTTTCCCTCAGCACAATATCACATATACTGTATTTCTTTTGAGAAAATACCCAGTTGAATACGTTTTCTCCACCAGTTTGAAAATAACTGTTGAAGCTGGAATCTGAGCACCAGAATACATCTGGCAGAAACCTGATTTTACGCTGTCTGTATTGGATTCCAGATGAGGTCATTGGATTTTTCAATTGACCTAATCCTTCCAGCTGCACTATAGCCCATGTAGTCGGTTCAACATGTAACAGACATGAGTACCATGAATCTTCCTGGGAGTAAAGGCTGGCTGGTGCTTAAGGCCTCACGGCCATCTGTTAGCAGATTATCTGAAAAATGTGGGAGCCTTGTCGTCTCAGAACCCTATGGGCCCCGATGGCCTCATGTAGAGATGGCCCTTATCATTATATATATATATATATCATACAGAAAGAGCCTGCTTTTTGAGTGTGTATTGACCATCTCAGTTCATTACCCTAAATGAGAAAAGAAATGTGAATGTGTCACCAGAAAAGGAACACAGAGGTAACAGTGGTTCATTTGCAGCTGTAGTCATGCTGTAAAAGCTGAGCAGTAACAGAGCCACAGTGCATCTTACAGTTCTTTCCCTGTGTGTGTATCACATAAAGCATGTGCATCTGCCTATAGAATATTATGCATTTGAGAAAGACATTGTGTAAATATTATGAATGATTAAGGGAATGATAGTGCCTTGGATTGATCTCAGTGATTCTTGAGTTGGGTCAGTAATTGGCTCAATGATTGTCTCACTTGTCCAGGACATCAGTAAACACCATTAAGTTTGAGTGGAAATGTGGTGACAGATGGGTGGATATGTGCATGCACAAGTTTGTAGGTAAAACAAGATGTTTTATTCTTTCACTAGAACACTGTTTACAGTTTATGCAGTTGTAGCACTGATTACCAGGTGTGTTTGCTGTGCTGAATATAGGCAAGTAAATTTGTATTTACGAGTATATTAAAGTTGACAAGGATGCTGTTTATCACCAATTCTGTTCAACTTGTACAGTGAATGCCTTACCAAGGAAGCTCTGGATGGTCTCGGAGACTTCAAATTAGGAGGGCAGATTATTCAAACTGTGAAATATGCAGATGACCTTGTGTTAATGGCTAAGGAAGAAACTGTGCTACAGGGCATGATTGATAGACTGATTGAAATTGGAAGGTGCTGTGGCATGAAAATGAATGTGGAGAAAACAAAAGTAATGAAAATTTGAAGGCAACCAACCCCAGTCACAATAAAGATAGACCAAAAACAACTGGAGAATGTGAAATGTTTTAAATATTTGGGTAGCTTGTTAACAGATGATGGAAGGTGTACTAGTGAAATTAAATCCAGGATTGCCATGGCAAAAGCTGCATTTAGCAAGAAGAAGAATCTTTTTACCAGCAAATTNTACACGAAATAAGAAAACGGAAGGCTAATTGGAGTGGTCATATCTTACGCGGTAACTGCCTTCTAAAAGAAGTTATTGAAGGGAAGATAGAGGGGCGATAGAAGTGACAAGAAGACGAGGAAGAAGATGTAAGAAGATGCTGGATGACCTTGGGGACAGAAGAGGATACTGTCATTTGAAGGAGAAAGCTCTAGATCGCATTAAGTGGAGGAATTGTTTTGGAAGAGATTGTGGACCTGTCGTCTGACAGATTACTGATGATGATGAAGATTAAAGTTGCTGTACAGATCACCCTTTTAATTTGTTTTGGATTGAAGCTGAACCTATCTCTGTAACATACCATGGAGACCCATAGGGTTCTGAGGCGTTGAGGCTCCCACATTTTCTAGACAGATGGTGGTGAGGTTAATCGGCTAAATGTGATTCCACTTCATGATTTATTTATAATCTTAAATAACCTCTGTTAGCTGAGAAGTTACAAAGACTAAATGGAAAATGAATGATTGATCCTGACTGAGGAATGAATCAGAATGAATACTGCCAGAGAGTGATTGTGGAGTGATTACCAAAGAATGACCGACACCAAATGAGGAACAAACCAGAATGGCTGAACAAAAACTGTCAAGAATGATTGATCTGCCAAGAACGACTGATCTGACTGAGGAATTGACCAGAATCACTGACTGCAAAACTGACCAGGAAAGAATGAATCGTGTCTCCAAGGTACAGATTATTTTGTAAGTTTAACTCGTTGACTGGCCAGAGCTTGAATTGAATTTAGAACATCTAGTTGGCTGATGGCATGAGCACAATTCTGCTCCAGTGACTTGATATCCAGATGGAAGGAATAATTTAAATTTCATTGGCTGGTTGAAAGTGAATCGTGGAGTGGATGTTCAGCATACTTTCAGCATGTGGAAACAGCAGGAGCTGGAGTGATGTGCTACTTGAGCACCCTTCTTAATGAATTGTGGTCTATTACTGCTGTCAGATGGACAGAGTTGCATTCTCACATACCAGAAGTGAAGATTGCTTCCCGTGAAAGCTATGAATGGGTTCCTGTCTCTTTGACCCTATAGCTAATACTCACCTTCAGTTTATTTAAAGAGGACTGCTTTGAATCACTATGTAGGCAGTCACATATCTCTGTGAGTTAGTGACCAGGATTCTATTCATCTTAGGACTGAACTAGGACTGCTGTGTTATAGTAGGCTATTTCAGGACATTCTTTCATTAGAATTGAAATAATTTTTGCAAGAGAAGCACATTCTGAATGAACTTGTATGAAACTCATCACTACACTAAATATTTGAAGGCTTTTGCCCCATTTGTTTCTTTTCATGGGCTTTAAAGTTCTCGGAGTTTTATGATGCCTAGAAAGGAAATGTATAAGTAAAAAACTATGCTTTTGATTAGTTTGGCACATTTTAATGGCCGCATTAGTTACAGTTAACACTTATTTGTTAATCCTTTTGTTGATTCTTATTGAACTTAGTATGCCATTTCCATTATATTAGTATCACCACGCGTAAGTTTCATTTACGTTGTTTGTAAGCACATTGTGTATACATATTGAGTTGTTTGACATATGTAGATGAAATGTGATATTCAGAACTTCCATTGTATTGTTATTACCATCTTTCTTTCTTTTTTTTTTCATTTTATGAAATGGCCTTATTAAAAAGCCTTTATATTTATCTTTTGAGACTTTTAATGAAATGTGATGTATCATACTGCCTTTATGTGAGTATTACCTTGCGTGAGTTTATTCATTTTAAGGCCCACATTATTTGAGGAACTTAATAGTTATTTGTGATGACTTGTTACATATTAATTGGAAGCTAAAATACAGAAATTGTGTCTTGTGCAATATTTGTGTAAGACTGTGCTATTCTGAGAAAATGACTGGTATAAAAACACCTGCTAAGTGTATGCTGTCAGAAACATAGTACAACCTCTTGCTGTGATCTTGCCATGTAATAGTTTGTTCAGTTTAAAATGTATTGCATGCTGGTATATCTGGACGGCTTATAGGTGAAATGCAAAAACAAAACATTCTTTAATGTCACTCAAGAAGGTGAATTTGGCCATTTTTCCTTATTTCTATGGAAATAAATGGCGTCTAGTTTAATCATTTGAATAAACGTTCTGCAGCAGTCAGCACAGCTTGAGTGTTTTTTTTTTTGCTCAGAACTGTGCTGAAGAATGTATCATTGCTGCATGCAGATAGCAGATTGAACTTGTACTTTTTTCCCTACAGCTCTGTAATTGTTGATTCATGTGAAGATTTATCAATATGTGAAAAGAAATGAAATGAACTCTTAAATTACATGGTTTGGATCAGGAGTAGTTGAAATAAAGAAAGCAGTTCTGCCTAACACCTTTGTCCTACATTTTCAATTATTATACTCATAATTTTACTTAGAAAGTTGGACGAATTTAATATTGAGTTTAATATGACGTACACATGGATTTTTAAATATTCCAGACAGGCAAGTGGAAAATCATCAACATATTAGCTTTATTTTTCCTTCCGCTAAAGTATCATTTTTAAACTGTTTTCAACCATATGATGGTAAATGGAACAACCACAACATTCTGTTTGAAATGTCAGTGAAGTGCATGTAAACAAAATGACAGCAACTGGCAATAGCATGTTTGCTTCTTAATCACATAGAAGCCACGGAAATATTCTTCACACACCACCTGTCTTCACTGTAGTATGTTAACATGTTACTGTTCATCGCTGAAAGCTTTGATAATGTGTATGGAACAATTCACATATTATGCACCTCTTGTTTGGTTAGGAGCATTCCACAGCCATGCCAGATGGAATACACTAAGGTGGCAGTTTCCATTTGTCATTTGTATTGTGACGTGCTGCCTAAAAGCCTGACTATGGAGCATATATCAGCGTTCGTTGCTGGTCAACGGATATCATTTCCTAGACAGCGGAATGGAATGCAGCATTGGAATTCTAACACTGAGTTTCCACACGAATTGTTTGAATTCCACGAATTGTTTGAAGCATTGAATGACAATGGGAAAACCAAACTGTTGAGAAAGATATTCATAAGCGGTCTGCAAAAGGCCTATATAAGGGGGTTGAATGGACCAAACAGACACTTGAGTTCTGGAAGTTGCCGAGAACAGTTCAGTTTGAATTTGACTGTAGAAGAGTAGTTAGTAGTCAGTTGACTTAAACTATAGCAGAATCAGTAATTGTGGTACTGAAATTGTGAATAATTGCACTTGTAAGTGTAGAAGAGATTGGCTAATAAACATATTCGCCAAATTTGAGACATGCATGAATTTATTTGTTGCGTTACATAGGCAGCACGCGACAACTGGTGTCAGAAATGGGAAGTAGAAAAAATATGTAATCTTTGGGACATCATATTGCAAGAAGAACGGTTTGTAAAGTATGATTCCAGAACCGTCAACAGGAATCATATTCAGTCTTTGTAGGTTGTCTTGTCTCGTGTATAGTTTGTTGAAAAACTCATCTGTATCTTTACTGTTATCTAGTAGTAAAATTAAGTTTTTGATGTAACATTTGTGTGATACAAAATTAAATTATCCCCACAGAACTTTGTGGCATTAGAAAAGAGCAGATACTGGAAGTATGAGTTCTTTTTAAGCATTTGACTCGGTCAATTTACGGCACTTTTGAATTGTAGTGTCAGACATTTTTCTCCATGTCAGTAATCTCATTCTCTATTTTTAGTGATGTCTTTGGTATGAGCAGCTTTAAATTAAAGCATTACAAAATAAGTGATACTGTGAAATAAACATGTTGAAATTAATGGAAAATTTAAAACATTAATATGGATCTTATATTTATCCTATTTAACACTAGAGAAATCAGCTCTTGTTCGGAAGACATGAGTACATCTCAAAACAGAATTACTTGATAAGAAGTATAATCTGTAGGTTTGTCATTAAAGGTGTGAAATTTGCTCACAGTACCTACCATGAAGATTGTGCTGTATTACAGTAAGTGATGTTTTACATTGTGTGCATTCAGGCAGTAATTAGTTCCTGTTCCCATACTATATACAAACTAGCACTGCCTGACTAACTGAGATGTGTTTGGACAGAGTCTTTGATTTTATGCAAGACGCATAATGGTGCTTACCCACATCAGTAAAGAAGTTCTTCAGAGTCCCAAGAGAGGGATTGAAACTGTAGAGTGTAGGGCATGAAGATGAAAAATGACAGCCCTTCCCACTGGAGTTTCAGGTGTTCCTCTCATTTTTTTGTTTCACAACCATTTGTGCTGCTGATAAAATGTGACTTTCTCACAGCTGTAAAATACTAGATTTGTAATATATCCAGGTTTGTTTCGTAACACTGCTGAGTTGGCAAATGCAATTGCAATTACACCATAATAGTACATTGTTTTGTTACCAAACGCACTTGAATTAAACAAGAAGCAAAGGGATGGTTTACTCAGGCATGATTTACAATCTTGGAAGTGTTTTGAATTCCGTCTATTGTATGTATACTATATTAATGAATTTCCCTCATAATACATATTCAGCGGTCAGTAGGGTTACATCAGTGGTACGCAATTGGCGAGCTGTACTGACTGAGGAAATGTATGATAAATGCCAGTTTCTTGGTTTCAGATTACAAAATTTGGACATGATTTTACAGTGATGGTATATATGGACTTCTCTAGCCATTTATTTTGAAAAACATGTTCCAAATATTTTTGAACTAATTGTAATTAAATTTCGTGGTAAATAAATTGTTAACCGTATCTCACATACCCAGTTGCAGTCACAAAATAACAGCAGTATACAGGATGTCCCAGGAGGAAAGGCCAGTATTCTGGGAAGTCATAGTATTGGTCATTCTAAGCAAGAAAGTGTAAATGTACATGTGTCCTATTCCCAACAGTTTCTGATATAGAGCTGTTTCACCTTACAGTGCACTGTACAGACAAGCAACATGTACAGTACACTGTAAAGACAAGCAACATGCAATGTCCTCAGATGAGTTCTAAAGTGCATTGATGATGATGGAATTTTCAAAATTATGTTGTACTAGGTAAATTGTACCAATTTCAGAAACAGTACGTAATATCTCTTTCTTATCAACAAATTTGGAAGTGTACAGTGAAATAGTTCTGTCTTGGAAACTGTTCAGCATAGGACAATGACCAATGCTGTGATCTCCCGGAATATAGACCTTTCCCCATTGTTACCCAGTGTTTCTTTGTATTGCTTAAAGAATTATATCAGTGTTATAGAACAGTTTTCTGTGTCTTCATACCAGACGATTATTTTTTTTTATGAAGAGATTTTATAACACGTAATATCTTTGTTGCTTTCAAGGATAGGAAAATGAAACATGTTACCCTGAAGTACGTAGGTAGGCTGAAAAGTAATGCACACATGCTTGTAGAGCGCGAACGAAATGACCTTCAGAAGCGCGCCAGGTGGCATGTGGAAGTAACATTCCCCCTCAATACGCATGCGCAGGTTTGAGGTCGGTGCGTTCATCCAGTGTATTTCGAGAAGCGGAAGTATGGAGACGTGTTCTAGTGCTATGTCAACGCGAGTTAAACAGCGTGCTGTTATCGAATTTTTAACTGCTGAAAAAGTGACTCCTACTGAGATTCATCGTCGTTTAAAGGCTGTTTATGGTGACGATGCTGTTGATAGGTCTACTGTAAATCGATGGGTAATAAAATTTCGTGGTTGCGAGCCTGGAAAAGCCATAATTGTTGATGAAACACCCAGCGGACGTCCGATCACTGCCACAGACGATAATCATTGCAAACTCGTCGACGATTTCATTCAAAATGACCGGCGAATCACTCAAAAGCGTATCGCAAACCATATTGGAATATCCAAGGAACATGTCGGCTTCATTATTGAACAATTGGGATACCGTAAAATCTGTGCACGATGGGTACCATGCCATCTCACAGACGAGAACAAACAGCGTCGAATGGAATCCTGTGAGCAACTTTTGCAGCGCTACTGTGACGAAGGAGACGACTTTCTTTTGAATATTGTGACGGGGGACGAGTCATGGCTCCATCGTTATGACCCGTAAGAGAAAAGACAGAGCGCTGAATATCGACATCTGTCTTCTCCTCAGGCGAAAAAGTTCAAAACACAACCCTCCTCAAAAAACTTCTTTTGACTGTGTTTTGGGATTCTCACCGAGTTTATGTGACCGATTTTCTGGAACGAGGGGCAACGGTAAATTTTTCTCAGTACATACAGACTCTAAAACAGCCTGGCAGCCTGGCGCCAATAATCTTGCAACATGACAACGCTCGTCCACACACCTTGCGCGCAACTGAAGAGGCACTGCAAAACCTGAAGTTTGAACCAATTCCACACCCTTCTTATTCCCCTGATCTTGCGCCTTGTGATTTTTATTTTTTTTTCCTCTACTCAAGAGAGACCTCAAGGGTAATCATTACACCTCGGACGATGAGGTGAAGGCAGCTGTCAAGTCCTGGATTCGAGAAAAGTCGGAAGAATTTTTCAGTGATGGAATGAAAAAACTTGTTACATGTTGAGAGAAATGTGTTAGGCTTAACGGTGACTATGTTGAAAAATAAATATATGCTTTTGAAACTTAAGAATTGTACTTTAATGTTCTTTTTCCCGATCTTGCTATTTGCTTTTGTTCGCGCTCTACAAGCATGTGTGCATTACTTTTCAGCCTACCCACGTATGTTTTCAAGTTACATACTGTACAGTACTCTATATGATACAGTGATCTCTTAGTTATGCATGGTAAGGAAGGGTAGAAGTTGTGTGGATATTTAAAACATGAATAATCAAATCATCTGTAAATACCCACTAACTGTGCTGTGTTCAACCCTGAAAATCAGTTATTGTTACTGGTGTTACAGTGGTCATTAAGGAGTGAGACCAGTATTTTTCCACTAGAATGAAATGACGTTTGTTTAACGATGTGAGGCCCATAATAATGGCAGTAGAATTATAAAATAGGAATTTGCAATGTGTTGAGAAGATGTACAGTCTACTGCGAATTGTTATAAAGCATCATTGATAGGTATTACTGAAATGGATGTAATGAGAGAAATTTCAGTTATTACAGGAAGACATATTCATTAACTGATGGGTTCTGAAGGTCATGTAGTTAATCTGCATGCAAATAATCGAGAATCTACTTTATTGGAAAACTTACAGCCAAATCTTCAATTTTAATAAAGTACTCATATGCATCTGGATAATGACATTGTTTATTCTAGTAGGCATGCACCAATATTTTGGTGGATACCTACCAGTCTGTACTGTGTCATAACCCAAAATACTGTAACATGAATTTGTAATACATGGTTACCCTCAATCAAATTTTCTAACTGATAGGTTAACTATACCAAGTACCTTACTACATTGATTTACATCTGTCAGTCTGTCTATGGCTGTCTTGCCCCAAGTTGGACCTTGTCCTTTTTTCAGTTTCTTAATCTTATACACAGTCGTAGGACTCCTTGGATGGTGCATAACCTGTCTCATGGCCTCTACCTACACACAGAACAACACAATACAGAATAAGGGTACACAGACATCCATGCCTCGAGTGGAATTGAAACCCATGACCCCAGTGTTCAAGCGGGCGAAGACAGTTCATGCCTTATACAGCACAGCGACTGTGATTGGCATTGATTTACAAAGTTTCAGTTAATGTGAATCTAAAGTAACATAATGTTAGGTACTTGGTCTACTTTTTATCACTTCTTTCTGGCAGTCAATTTCATTACATTATGTGCAGATTTTTTTAACTTTGAGTGTCTGCCACTGTGGTTGGTGCACGCTGCATGCATTTTCATAGTTTTCATGATGCTTACATAGGATCGGTTCTTGCAGCGGACTTTATTAACACAATAGTGAACCTCTCAGTCCCATAAAAGTGAAACTTCTTGACAAAATGAGTGACTATGAGCTTTTCAAGAAAACTGCACCATGGAGTTTGTTGAGTTTTCTCTTTTTTTGGTGAAGGCACTAGTCTAAAATTGGTAGATATAATATTGGGTTGTTGTTTGGGTTGTGTGATGATCTAATTTCCAGGTTATTTTTTTAACCAGGTATTATTTCAGTGAACACAAACTTATTTTTTAATAAATAATATTTTATTAGTATGTCACGTGTTTTGGTGTATGGTAACCATCCTTGAACCTTAAATACCAAATATATAATTAGACATAAACAGTAAAATGTGTCTTTCGCTTATAGTCTCTAAGACTTCTTCCATTTAATTTTCTAAAAACTGTAAAATTAAACTTAGAAATACAAGTATCAGCTGGAAAGTTTCAGTAGCCATTTTGTTCATCTTGAAACAAAGCCTTAGGTTGGCTCTTTGCACCTTCACTATGGACGGTCACAACAATCTGCATGGTACAAAATCTTAAACACGACTGAGCATGAACAACAAGAGACCTTGTACAGGGAACATGATTGGAGAGTCAGCTTATACTGACATTATGAAACATGTTCCTGTGTTCTCTTAAATGTACGTAACGGACTTGGTCCCGAAAATTAATTTGTCAAACTAACAGCTTCTGTAAAATGAAATTCAGTATTTGTCACAGTCATGTAGCATACAAAAACATATTTTGTGATTTGAATTTTGTATTTAATGCCTGACATTGGTGTACCATACGTTAAAATAGGTAGCCTATTAATTAAAAACTGTTTATGTTCATTGAAATTGTACTCTGGTATACAGCAGGATGGCACAACGCATGATTGTATTTTTTTTTATTTTTAATAAGTACATTTACCTTTCATTCCATTCTACCCTGTTCTTGCAACTGGATGCATTGATTTGAATGATTACATCATTGGTGGAAACATTTGTGGGAGGCATGTATTTTAAACTTGGCATTTGCGACCCATAATCTGAAATTATAATGGTGTCAGATCTCCTTTCTTTCACTAGTAACTTGTGTTTCTGAAAAATAATGAGAAATTGTAGGTCTCCCTGTAGTTTTTCGCGAAGATCCTAACACACATTATAATCCTGCTGTGGGAATGAGGATGCATCATTGTCAGGAATGCACACTGTTATGTTTTTAGAAAGTTACAAGATTTTGTTCATACTTACGTATTCATGTACCAGTAGGAAATTCAAACATACTTAGCACACAACTTTTCTTCTGTAAGGTTGCCTGCACAAGGTATGATGTACCGTGGTTCTTAGGGTAGGGAGCCTTGGTTCTGCTTTCTGCATGAGCAGTTGAAGCACAAATTCTGCATCTGTCTTCCGCATGTTCACATATTGTGTCATTACTTTTTGGAATGCACGGTTGGTATAGTGACTGGCTATAGGCTGGATGACAGGTTAGAGTCTAGGTTCCACTAGGACCAAGAATTTTCTCCACATTGCCCAGACTTGCTCTGGGACTCACCCAGCCTTCTNCAAGGTATGATGTACCGTGGTTCTTAGGGTAGGGAGCCTTGGTTCTACTTTCTGCATGAGCAGTTGAAGCACAAATTCTGCATCTGTCTTCCGCATGTTCACATATTGTGTCATTACTTTTTGGAATGCACGGTTGGTATAGTGACTGGCTATAGGCTGGATGACAGGTTAGAGTCTAGGTTCCACTAGGACCAAGAATTTTCTCCACATTGCCCAGACTTGCTCTGGGACTCACCCAGCCTTCTATCCAGTTTGTACCAGGGGCTCTTTCCCCTGGGTGTAAAGCAGCCGGGGTGTGAACCTGACCACTCACCTCCAACTAGTGCTGAGGCCAAGAAAACGTGGGTCCATACATCCACTCCCTCCATATGCCTAAATGGCACAGTGCTTAATTAGTTAAGCCCAGGGACAACTTTACCTTACCTTTTTGAATGATATGAACAAGATTCCCACCTCATTAGCCAAGTCATAAGAAGTGATGTTTCTATTTTTGTGAATAAGTACTTTGATTCACACCATATTTTCATCTACTTTGCTTGTGGATGGACATCCTGAACAATCAAACTAACTAACTCCATGGAGCTAAGTCCTTCTTGACAAGCTGCGAGTTACACAGCTACTGAAGAATTTTCCAGCATTTTATGGAACCCAAAATTTCATTTCCATGTTCACCATGACCCTCCCCTGGCCCCTATTCTGAGCCAGATCAATCCAGAACATACACCATCCTATTTCTCTAAGATTCATGTGATACTTTGCCATTTCCCCTGCTCTATATAGACCCCTTTCATTCCATATGGCAGATCTTTCATGCCTATTTTCCTTTGCTTATGCCATTCCAAAGAACCTCTCTAAGTCTGAGGCCCTGTATGACATTTCATAATGGGCAGTTATCTTCATGTCCACATCCCAAGCTGGTGGACCTCTCCTTGTCAGCTGTTTGTGACTGGTTAATCAATATTGTCATGACTTAGGAGTGTGCCTTTAGATAGGGTATGGATTGGTGAATGGATTTATTGACCCAGCTCGCAACTACAAGTAATTACAGTGCTATCTCTGATCTACACACTTACAAATCACTAGCACACTAAGTCTTATTAGTTTGCTTTCACTAGTTGTTTCTAGGTAACATATCTTAACAATGAAGATCCTCTAGCCTCTGTATGTGTCATTCGTCGTTACTGTCTGGCGAATATCCCGCAACTGGAGTCACTTAGCCAGCCAAGTCAGTCAGTCAGTAAGTCTTTGGGGCTCATGACCAGATGTTTATTACTGTTTGCCAGTTATGGTCTTCTTTTTGTGGGGCGCCCTCTCTGATGAGAGGGTGGGTCTGTCTTTTATATATGCTGTTGGCCCTTGCCAATGCAGTTTTTCTCGAGTCCAACTTGTGACCATATATTACTGTCTCAGATTTGAGACTTCCCTTTTCATTGCCTCCTATGATTTGCAGGGTCACGGTGGAGGTATTTTCCCCCGCCTCCACACGGGAGAACTAACTATAGCCGGCCAAACAGCTGGGGATCCTTGCTATATAGTCTCGGGGTGGACCCAACAGAAAACACTGCCTCCAACAGCCCCTCTATTGTCATTATGGGTCGTTGCCTAGTGATAGCTTGGATATCATTGATGTGTTTACCAGCAATTACCAAGCAATGCATGTTCCTTCTTACGATTGTTGGATAGCAACAGTACTACAAGCTGCAGCATATTTCCATCTACCCTTTGTATCTGGAGCTGGGCTCATCTGTCTGCAACCCGAGACATTCCATGCTGTGGTCAGAAGGGGACCTTCCTACTTCAGCATTATTAACTGATGTCACTCAGCTTTTGAAGTTGGTAAAAGCATCCAAATTCTGCTCTTTGTTTCCAATTTGAAAGCAGTTTTTAACATCCGTATGTCTCTGCAGTACTTTCACATAGTTCAAAGCAGAACTTGATGCACGTGTACTGTTCCTTGAAATCTGGTATTTTGTGAAAAAGAGGCAAATTGCACAGGCACAACACACACAACTCATTTTACAAGGTGTTACTTCTGAGTGATGCAAGCTACAATTCTGAAATGATTACCAAATGACTTAAGAAATTCTACTCTATCCCCACCCAGATGTGGAATTTTGTGCAGGTGCCAGGACATATTGTGGCTAGTCCGGACACTGGTTGAACACACCGTGTATATTGCGCTGTATGGAACTGTAGTTATTTTATAAAATGGTTTACCTTATGATATTCTAGGAGTGTTCTTGTGTTTGCCATAAACGTGAGTGAAGAATAATTTTCTTCAGAAGAAACAAGTACAGTGAAGTTGCAGTTTCATTTCTTGTATCAGAAATTTCATGATTTGATGTGCTTATTTTGAGTTTGTTTTTATATTACTATATATTTGTGTGCCAATCCTTCTCATATTAGGTTGGCTCAGTGATTTGATCTGTTCGGAAATATTGATATCGCAGCAGTCGTGGTGCTCTGCAAGGTTCAGAAGGATTAACTGAGGGAGAAGGAGTAGCATTTCTCATTCTGAACTGGAGATTGAGGAATCATTTTGAAGATACACTACTTTACTGGTTAGTACACGTCTGTATTGGGAAAGGTAATTATTTTTTTGTGTAACTGATGGCAGTTTAATAAATATGTTAAACTGGTTATTGAGATCTAAAATTCAGGTATGAAACATAATGTTTTTATTTCATGTATGGCTTATTTATTTTGTGCAAAACATTAGTTTATGATTGCATTTTTATATTTTTAATTTTTAACCCCTGTGACATTGTATCCTTACAAGGTTGCTCTTTTCCTGTTCATTTGCAATGATCTAGATATGGTGAAATAATGGTAATGTTCAGAAGATTTTGAAATTAAGTTGGCTACTGAGCTCATAACTTCAAGACACAAGAAGAAATACAATGAAGATATCACTATGAATATTGTCTTTTTCTAATTCTGTTTTCAGAATATTTGGTGGGGTCATCCAACATGTTTGTTTTCCGTGTAATTGTAGTTTTCCATAGTTACCATTTGTTGTGTGGGTAGACATCATTGATTATGCCTGCAGATAAGTAAAGAAAAGCAGATGTATGATCTTGTATTCAGTTGTAGCAATTTTCATTGCGTTGCCTGTCAGAATGGCTTCTCAAACTCTGTGCTAATGTGGTGGCCTAAAATAACAACATACATTTGTGCTCCTCCCCGCAATTAGAGATGTGTTAGGATTAATGACACCAAAATCAGTCATATGTACCTTTATTGGTGTCATGTCTACTGCAGCAATATTCTCCAAGTTTTATGGGCTTACTTGACCTGCCAGAACTGTGCATTGATACAGTTATATTTTAAATTATTGTTGAGAATTTGGCAACCTCCAGGGAATGTGGTGCTCTCAAGCTTGGGAAACCTCTCTCAGTTTGGGAAACCATGAATTACAGCATTGTAACATTTTCCAAGACATAGTGATGGAACTGTCTCTAGGAAGTAAGATACTTGCCAACATTGCTGACTTTCCAAAGCTCAGAGCTTCAGTGATCCCTAGAGTCGTTTCTGCATCGATTCAGAGTAGTATGTTTGGTGATGTTTGCTTTTGATCTATAAAATGGTATTCATTTCGTTTTATTCATAATTGTTGCATGAATTTTCCTCGTGTCACATGCGTGTGCTGTAAATTAAGAGTAATTTCTTTTAACAGACTATCTACAAATTATGTTTCCAAATGGTTTGGCTTTTGTTATATAATGGATAATATGTACCCTTCAATGAAATTAAACACATTTCAGAATCATTGAAACGCTGGTGATGTTACACTTATGTGTACATGCCTGCATGGATGTGTGTACACACATATGCGCATTATAAATCAGATGCATTTTTGGTTCCAGATAACAGTCACTGGGTCCTTGACTACTCTTCTTTAGCATCTGTTTTACGTGTCCTTGTTATCTCATCTGTCCATATTAGCTGCTTGTGGGAAACCATGTAAAGTGGTCTTGCCTGAGCTAGTGACGGTGTTCTTTTTTGCTGCAGCCTGGCATTATTGTAGCAGCCCAGTAAATGCGAACCGGCTGGCCAGTGAAGCTTGTGCCGCAGCTGGCTGGCCTGATGAGCACTGGCAATCGCTGACAGTCGGCTGCTACAAGACTCGCTGTTGTGGTGTTGTCTTGATGCAGGTGTAGTTGTGACTGATACGACTGATGCTAGTGTGTCGCAGGCTGCATCTTTAAGCTGATAACCCACCGACATGACTAGTTGCGAGTGACTAGCTGTGTCAGAGGGTTATCAGCCTGAACCGCAGTTGAATAATTGGCCACGAGCGACTCAGCAGCCACACTGTGTTAGTGGATTATGCACCATATACACTAATACAACTAATGGACATGCGCGACAGAGTGGCTAGCTGCTCACGACTAGTTGCGTCAATGGGCTCTCAGCCTTATACTTATGACACTAGGTGGCACACTAACTAATGGGCATTAGAGATGGCATAGTGAGTGCTGATTCAGTAGCACTCGTTTAACTGTGGGAGATTCCCACATGCCAACCAGTCTTCACAAATCTGCCTCTGCTAAGATATGTCTAATTTGTATGGTAGTGATGAAATGTATTTCAGAGGCTTCTTAACCCATTTCCTAACCTCTGCCAGAAGGCTTTTGCCATCACCTTAATGAGTTTATCAGTTATGATCACATGGTGAGTGTTATGTTTGACTCTTTACATTCCTTGACAGCTGTTCTAATAGTTCCTATATATACAACAGGTGGCAGAACTTTCATATTTCATAAGACTGTTTGCTTATCCATGGCATACACTCCCCAAAGGAACCTGGTACCATAGCAACACTGAAAGGGTTAAAACCATTTATATTTCTGTTTTGTGGGCTCAATCTAGCAACTGGAGAAGGGTTAGGTTGTCCAAAAATTTAAGACAAACTTGAATGTCACACTAAAATCTTGGGCAGTCAGCCTTGTCATTGGACCCAGCTGATCATCTGAGAATATTTTAGTGCATTTATTTACTGTGAAAGCTTCAAATCTTACATATCCTCCATGTTATAGATTATCATATTTAAGTTTATAATTTTGAGTAGGATATCAGTGTTTGGGTAGACAACCTAGGGAAGAGAAGAGCAGAGTTCTCATCTAACGGAACTGAAGTCATAAACAGCATGGCATTGTGCAGCTGCACCATTTTGCCCACTTTTTAAAAAAATATGTGTTTGTACACTGCGCAAAATGAATGCATTTCGGTGACTGGAGACACTCTTCACCAAAAGTTGTGCAGCAGAACTGTCCACTCACTTCCTTTGATTGATTTAATTCAAGATTCAGGTTTCCAAGATGTAAGTCTGGGATAGTCAGTGAATTAGTTTCTTATTCTTACAGTAGAGCCATAATTTATTTTTAGCAGTTGGTTGGAGTACTGATTTGGTGGTTGGATCTTACAGGAATAAATGTAATTTGAGAGATTATAACTGGACAGAATGCAGGCTTGGAATCAGTGGAGTAACCAGGCTACGGCAGCAGCAGCGGCGGCGGCGGCAGGCTTCACTGCAGCAGGGTACCCATCCACTGCAGCTGCAGCCCCTCCAGCAGCAGCTGCGGCAGCCCCACAAACAGCATATCCAATTGGCTATCAGTATTATGGAGCTGGACCAGGAATTGCATCTGCTACTCCAGTGAGTTGCCTTCTGTAATGCAGCACTATAAAGCTTCACAATACTTTGTTCATATCAAATTTACGGCAGTGACTACAAGAGTCTGATGCCAGTGTTGCAAGGGAATTTGGGTTTTTGTGCTGTTTCTCTAGAACAAGAGATTATAAATGTGTAATAAGAAAATTATGCCAGTACATCATTCACATACTCAGAAATTGTCAAAATTCGTTTGTCAGTTAAGAGGACAAATGTGCTCTTGTTTTTTATGCATTAAATAAGGCCATTCAGAAACTGAAGTTTTACTAATTGCTCACTTCCTATCAGCATTTTGTAAATTTCAGTGGCATGTCACTTCAGTTTCATTAAGAATGTAAACATTATTGTTTATTACATTTCTCAGAAACAAGTAATCAAAACACTGTAGCAGTAAAATACTTACAGAGAACTTGTAATAAGCTGTGTCACATACTCACATGACCATATTCTGGTTAGCTGACCAGTGTATTCTATTACTGCACAAAAACGTCATTCCAGGTATTTTTCAGACTTCATGTTTCTCTGTGTGCATATGCATACTGTCATGTGGTAAATGTGACTGCAGATGAGGTTTGGATTGGTAATTGGATTTATTGGACACACCCTTGTAACTACAAATAACTATGACAGTCTCTCTGAGTTACACACTCCAGAGATCACTGTAACTATAGCACTTAAAAGTCTTCTCAGTCTTCATTAGCCATTGCTTGGTAGTGACTTCCAATGGTGGACATTCCCCATCCTCTGGATTCTTGAACTGTCCTCAGCCTCAGCTACCAGCTTCTCACAACTGCAACTCTCTTCCGTTATTGCGTGTTCTCTCATTGCCAGGCAAACAACATGTCCTCACATCTCTTGCCTAACAACAGCTGTTGTACTGTGCCTATTTACACAGCTCTTACTTGGCAGTGTCACAGTAATTTACAGTGAACTGCTCACAGTTTTGATGATCTTAATATTTATGTTTTTTTAAGGCCCATAAAGAATTGTCCTTTGCCCACTTTAATGATTTTAATGAATAAAGGTATGAATGTTGTCTTTTGCCAGGATATGGCTGGCTACACGCAGCAGCAGTGGAATGTAGTTCAGCAACAACATTGGCAACAGTGGCAGCAGTGGCAACAGCAGTTCCAGCAGTGGCAGCAGCAGTATGGTGACAAGGTAAAGAAGTAAATGTTGAATAGGCAGTTGNGTCTCTTTGCTTGCAGATTCTTATATATTTTTTCTTCTACCCTGAAGATGGAGGCGATACGTTCCTCCGAAACGTCGGTTAACACCACATATACACGGTGCCAAATCCCAGAAGACTGCTTTCTTCATAGTCACCGCCGTGAAAGCCTCAAATCTTACAGGGTAGTCTGGTTGGTTCTTGTGAATGCAGCAGTGAGCACTTGGGCTCCATAAAAGACAGGAAATTTCTCCAGCTGTGGTGTTATTTTAAGGGTTTCTAGAAAGAATCTGTTTATTGAGTTGTAAATATTGTCATGTGATTTAGTATGTCTATAGAAAGGGTTTGGATTGATAATCACAGTTATTGAACACTTACAGATCATAATTGGAGGCACACAGTAGTGTAGTTGGTTGATTCTTGTATGTCATAATGAATAATTTCCACTATGCTGTTGTGTTTTATTAGATTTTGAATCAACCAGAGTGGCTTAAGCAGTAATGGTTTTGACTTCCATCCAGAACTGACTGAGGGTTTTCACAGTCTTCATTAGTCCTTCCAGGCAAATGCCAGGATAGTGCCTTAGTTTGGACATCATTGTTTTTTCCACATCCTTTCAAAATCATTATTCAGTAGTCATCCTCAGCTATTGACACCATCATTAAATAAACCATAAATAAATCATCATTGGCAAAAGAGCCCTTTTCGTGTCTGAAAGTTTATTACCATGTTCATGAGAGTCCACCACTTGTCTCTATCCTGAGCCAGATCAATCCAGCCCATACCTCCCCATTCTGTCTCCATTTTAATATTTTCCACCCACCTATGTCTTGGTCTTTCTAGTGGTCTCTTTCATTCTGGCTTTTCACCAATATCCTATATGCATTTCCTGTATGCATTCCTTTTTTATCCAATTAGTGCTATATTTTCTGTTCATCATATTCCTTTAATTGATCATTCTAATTATACTTGGAGAGGAATACAAGTTATGAAGCTCCTCATTATGCAGTTTTCTTCAACCTCCTGTCACTTCAGCTCTCTTTGGTCCAGATATTCTCCTCAGCACCCTGTTCTCAAACACCCTCAGTCTGTGTTCCTCCCTTAATATCAGAGACCACGTTTCATACCCATACAGAAACACAGGCATAATTATAGTTTTATATTGTGACGCATTACCTTACGTCCATCACCGCGACAACCACTACAGTCGGAACGGACACTTCCACAACAACGAATACGAGGAAATTGTGGAATTCCCGCAGTGACAAATCGAGTAACAACAGATGAGATGAAACATGTTACCAGTGTATAAGGAGCGTTCCCGAAGCAACGGATTGCCAAACACATGAGATCGAACCTTGGCGAGGGGTATCCTCTATTGAGTCCACATAACCCCTATATAAGCAGATCTAATGACACGTATTAAAAGATTGATTATTAGAATTGAGTATTGAGACAGGAGCCAAGTGATACTACAACTGATAATAATTGTAAAGAGTGTAAGAGTGATTATCCAATAAAGATTCGCAAAATCCGAGATCCACATATAGTTATTTGTCGCATGACACACCCAACACGTGACAATATATTCTGATTTTTACATTTTTAGACAGCAGATGAGAAGACAAAAGGTTCTGGACTGAATGATAGCAAGCATTGCCCAAATTCATTCTCCTCTTAATTTCCTTCTGGATAAAATTTTGGTTTGTAACTGTCATTCCCAAATATTTGAACTGTACCACATTTTGAAAGGATCTGTTAGCTTTTATTTCACGATACTGCCCTGCATTCTGTTGATGAGCCATCAGCATATGCTTACACATCCTTGTGAGCATCAAATGAAGTTTCTGTTTTTTGTGTATCGGTGTTATCTCCCAACAGATTGACATCATCAGCATAGACTTGCAGCTGATGTGTCCCATTTAATTTCAGCCCCACCTGGTTTTCCTGGACCTTCCTAATGGCATATTCTAAAGCGGAGTTGAAAAGCAGTGGCGATAAAGCATCTCCTTGTCTTAGACCATTCTGGATAGGAAACTTAACAGACAAATGTTTANATAACAGTGATATCCCACGATACTTACTGCAGTCAGTTTTATTGCCCTTCATTTTGTTTTACATTGAACTTAATTAAAAATTAAAATTAATCTTAATATATTTTAAGCTTGCATGTGAACTACACCTGGTGTTAATACTATAAATGATGCACATGACCTTCCTCCCTAAAAGTTGTTAGCAGTGGCCAGTGTAGTGGAATAATAGTAGTAAAATAGTAGGTTGTCAGTGTTTAATGATTTACCTGTTGATGAGCATAAATGGCCAAAAGATGTGTAAAGTAAAAACAGCACACATTTATTTAATTTATTCAGGGATTATGAAGACAACCTATAGTAAATAGTTCTCACACAATACAACACTGAAACACAATATTAGTAATTCAGATTTCTTAGTTTTTACATGGTTGGTGAGTACCAGAAATTTCATTCCTGCCTTAAATTTGCCTTCATGTCATTGTGAAGTTCATTGGTGCTCTTCGATTTTCTTGTCATTTATGATAAAGTAAAAAAGTAACGCTATCCATGTAACAGGCCATAAAGACCCATAGGGCTGTGAGACATTGAGGGTCCCACATTTTCTAGACAGTCGGCTCAAAGATGGCAGTAAGGTTGTCAGCCTTACGCACCTGCTGTGCTTAACTTCCCAAGAAAATTATTTAATTAATTCCTGGTACTCATTTCTGTTAGAAGCTGAGTTGATCCCAGGGCCATAGTGTGGCTGGACGGATTAGGTCAATTGAAAAAAATTAAATGACCTCATCGGGACTTGAACTTGCGACCTTCCGGCTTGTAGCATAGCCCCTCAACCAACTACACTGCCACGTGTCCCCTTTCATTTATGATATTCAGCTTAATGTTTTATGTGTATGTATGTATTTATTGTGTAGCAGTTCAGGCCCTTATTTTAATGTTTATGTTCTTTTGCCAACATTCTATTATATATCTTTTACTATCAGGATTTTTTCCTTTGCAGTATCAGGAATCGTTAAATTCTATGGCTCTTCAGGGCGGTGCATCAGTGGGACCTGCTGTAGATATGGCGCACCCACCTCCTTTGCCTCCACCAGATAAATCTGTTCCTCCACCCCCACCAGAAGAAGCTGATCCTCAATCAGACATATACAGGTAATAACATTTTCACTAGCTGTGGTACAGTGTACTGTGTTTGGTTATGTGTTCAGTGTGGTTTGTTTTATTCTATTGGTGATACTTTTCTGATAACATATTCTCAAATTGGACTTGAAAGTTAATTGTTTTTAATTGTGCCAAGTAGAACCTTTCCATAGTGTGCATGGTGTTTTGGAAGTATAGTTAAAAAGCAAAATATAGTCTCATAAGGCAAATTACATTGTTGATAAAAATGTTGTTTAATTCAATGTGTATATATGGTTTCTAAAAATTTAAGAGTTCCAAGTGAAAAAGGATATTGGTATCAGGAGGGGAAAATTTTACTTCCTGAAACACTATAAGCATAGATAATACATGCTCCATTTCAGCCGGTGTAAAAATTGTCATTTGGCAGTGTTCAGTCTCATGTAAGATATTGTAGATGTAATAGCTTTCAGGTGCCATGTTGTCTTCTTCATATTTACAGGGTGTGCTTATGAAAGGTATCAAAATAAAATAATTATATCTCAGAAAACATTTACTCTGCACATTTATAGGTTACACCATTACAAAGGGGAACTGTTAAGGTTTTTTTTTTCTGCTTGTGTAACTTTCACAATAAATTTCAATGTGGGCTTCCTTGGTGGCATGAAAAATATCCAGATGATATTTGACCTCATTCCATGTTGCTTAAAGCATGTTTGGTGTTAGCATAGCCACAGCTCCCCTTATGTTGGCTTTCAGGAGTTGAAGGTCATTGATCTTAACCTGGTAGACAATGTTCTTCACATAACCCCACAAGAAGAAATCCAGTGGCGTTATATATGGGGACCTAGGAGGTCAAGCGATTGGTCCACCTCTGCCGATCCATCTCCCAGCCATCTCTCAGTCCGGGTGTTTCCTAGCATGGTGGGAGAAATGTAGCGTCATCCCATCTTGTTGGAGGATAGTTTGAGGTGGTAACTGGGGCAGTGCAAACAGCTGCAGCATGTCCAAGTACAAATGTCCGGTCATAGTCTTTTCCAAAAAGAAAAGCGTTACAACCAACATGTCCTGCATTAAGCTGGGCCAACATTCATTTTGGCGCTGCCTCTCTCCAACCCACATGTGACATGTGGATTTTGGCCGCCACAGATCCTGCAGTTGTACCCATTTACAACTCCATTGGCATGGGACTTCACCTCATCTGAGAAGCATGCTTGGTGGAGGAAATCAGGTGACACATCAGTTCTTTCCAGCATGTTCACAGCAAAGTTTGTGCATGCTACATGGTCACCCTGGTTTAGTTCATGAATCATTTGAGTCTTATACGCTCTTAGGTGGAGCCTTTTGTGTAGCGCATCTTGCAGTGTTGAACGTGGAATTTGTAACTGCAAGCTAGGAGCAAGAATTGATTGCACGGACTTCGCTGGAATGCCTCTCTAATGTGATTGACATTTTCTTCAGAGGCCTGTGTCTTTCCAGGAGGTTTTTCATGCAGCAGACTCCCTGTAGTCCTCAGTTTGTTGTCCCAGAACCAAATGCTTTTCTGTATAGGAGGTTGACATCCATATTGCGTTCTAAAATGATACCGGACAGCTTTAAGAGATTGCAACTTTGCTAGCCACTACACGCATTGAACCTGTTCCTCTGGTGTTGACATCGTTACTGAGTTTGCCGAAGGTTACCAGCTGGGCATGAAAGAATCAGAGTTTTCCTTTCCAATGGCATGAATGGGATATATGTGTATGACAATTAGTTTCCAAGATACAGATGTTTTATTTTGGGTACCCTTTATCTGGACAGCCTGTACATAGCTATATGGACATTCTATGTATCAGAATATTAGATCAGATATCAGCATTTAGATCTGGATCTATACATCCACTCCCCAATATGCCTTCATGGCGTACTGCTTAATTAGTTAAGCACAGGGAGAACTTTACTTTTTTACCTTTATCAGCATTTAGAATCAAGGATCAAGTTATGTTTGATTATGTAAATATTTTATACGTCTTGCATCCATAATTTTAAGATACAAGGAGGTTCGAATATGACCGGGACTGATGTGTGTAAACAAGCTGCACTGCGCAGCAACTGTGCGCCCTTGAGAGTGAAGTCACAACCTCCACCCTCCTTCCCGTTAGGGTTAGAACCTGTTCAGTCCTGTCTGGGAGTTGCTAGAGTGATGAGCGAACAGAAGGTACCGCAGAGCGTGGAACAACGCATTGTGATCAAATTCCTTGTTGGAGAAAACATCCCATCCGCTGAAATTCACCACAGACTCCAACAGTATGGGGAAGAGAGTCTCTCATGGACCCATGTGTTTGAGTGTTGTAAGTGCTTCAGAGAGGGCAGAGAGTGCGTGGAGGATGAACCGCATGATTGTCGGCCGTGAACATCCGTCACCGAGCCAAACATTGATCGTGCAGATGCACTTATTCGTGAGAATAAGCGCATCACTATCAAGGAAGTTAGTGCAATGCTGCCCATCAGTGTTGGTAGTGTAGAAGACATTGTGAAATACCACCTGCACTATCGCAAGGTGAATGCACGGTGGTTACCACGCACTTTGACGGATGTGAACAAAATTGTGCGCATGCAAGCTGCCAGTCGTCTCCTACAGCAGTTTGAAGATGAAGGTGATGCATTTTTGAAGTCTAAAGTGACCACCGATGAAACGTGGGTGCACTACTTCATTCCCGAGACCTAGCAGTCATCACGCGAGTGGCGGCATACCAGTTCTCTTAAACCCAAGAAAGTGCGGAGGAGCTGTTCGGCAGGAAAAGTGATGGCAACGTTCTTCTGGGACTGGCAGGGGGTTAGCCATGTAGACTTTCTGACAGATGCCAGAAAAGTCAATGCAGCTTATTACTCAGACCTCCTTGCAACAGACGTGAAAGAAAAGATCCAATCCAAGTGGAAGACACATGGAAAGCAGGTAGCCTTCCTTCAAACTATGCACGCCCCCATATGGCCAAAACAACAATGGAAACCCTCCGGAAACTGAAATGGAACCTTCTGACACATCCGCCATACAGTCCCGATTTGGCCCCAAGTGATTTCTACCTGTTTGGAAAGCTCAAATCAGACTTGCAAGGCATGTGGTTTGTGGACAACGCTGTCATCCAGACTGTTCGGGAGTGGATATGCCTCCAACCACAAGCCTTTTTTGAAAAGGGCATCAGGATGCTTCCAGAACGTTGGAAAAAATGTGTTGACTCCTGAGGGGAGTACGTTGGAGACTGACATGTGCAAGTAAGTGTTTGGCAATTATGTTTTTTTCTTTTTAAATCAGTCCCGGTCATATTTGAACCACCTTGTAGCATCTGTTTTCTCTGATGATACGAAAAATTAATTTTATTTTTATCCAAAAGTGCCGTAGGCTTCTCTCTCCCCCCAATTGGGATGAAGGTGGGAGGGAGTAATAAAAGGTCTATTCAGGTTTACTTTTACTACCAAAACCCTGTTTTTAAAAGTGCTGTTAATGGAAGATGAATGTTGAATTTCTTTTTGCTGGCCCAACGGAAAAGTTGGGATCCTAACTATGGTCTCATTTTCTTTCATATTTTCCTCCTCTTTAATGTTCGTTAATTCTGTAATGAGCTGTAGAAATTGTCCCTTAAAATATATAAATTCTCCATTTCTTCAACACTGAAGTAGAGAAACATAAGTTCTTTGTATGATATGAGGTTCTCACAGCAGTAGTTATGAAGAGTTCTGTCTTCTGGGATGTGATGCTTTCACTTTGCTTGCTGCTTTCTTGCTTCACACACTCTTTATCCCTGAAGATGGAGTTGACATTTTCCTCTGAAATAACTGACTTTCAGCAGACTGCACAGTGTTATATCCCAGAAGATAGAACTCTTCAGTAACCCTTTACCATGAACTTTACCTTAAAGTTGCAAATTTTCAAAATCCCCTTCATGATCAGTACATTGTTATTTGAAATCTTGTGAAATGTATATGTTATGGTTGTGTTGTAAGCTTTTATGGGTTGAAATTTATTTGATTTTAACTTGAACAATCTCCACTTTTTTGTGGTTTGATTATCACAATCTATAATTTCGTTTTATGACTGCTCTGTATGTGACTGAGTTCTATTTTATGTTGTGTATGTTGAAATATTGTGAAATGCATATGTTATGGTGTCACATAAGCTTTTGTGGGTTGTAATTTAATTGATTTTAACTTTAACAATTTCCACTTTTTTGTGTATGTATAATTTCATTTTATGATTGTTCCGTATGTGACTGAGTTCTATTTTATGAACTGTTCTTGTGTATGTTTTGATTTCATTGTGACTTGTTCATCATCCTAGGCTTCGCCAATAAGGATTTATTGAATTTAAACAATAAATGAAAAAAAAAATGAAATTTATACATGACTAATTGGGAGACTTCTAGGTAGAAGCTGGTTTTCTGTTCTGTATAGTACCTCACTATTAAAAGTCTAGGAGTGTTGTATCAAATACCTACTCATCTTCCAGGTGAAAGATCAGTGAGAGAGCCCCTGGCACTGTTTTAAGTTGATCTGATGTGTCTTTTTTTTTTAAGTAACTCCTTTATTGTTTATACAGAATTTGATGTGGTGGAGAGTTTAATGATAAATGATAAATGTTAAATTATGCTGGGATGAAATTCTCATTGCAGTGACTGAAGAGTATATAGTCTTCTAGGTTGTAATGCTGCATAGTTCAGAGAGAACCTAGTAGTTTCGAAGAAACATATAGCCTGTATCATAAGAACTGATGCTAAGTTTGCTCATGCATCTGCTTTTTTCATAGTTAATCTACTTTTTGGCCCTAAACAGGGATGAAATTGTGATGTATGGACCTGTTGTGGGGCAGAGACTTTGAAACAAATGACCACGGCTGTCACTGTGCAATAGGAGAAATCAACCATTTCTAGGCAACGGATTGGTAAACATGCTTGCAACTGTAGAGGAACTGTTGAAAGCGGTGTCATCTGTTGGGTCTGCCTTGATGCTATATAATGAGGACCGCAGTTGGTAGTTGACAGCTGGGATTGAGAGAGTTGAAGGTTGAGGGAACTGACAATAGTTCTGCATGGGTTGCTGTGATGAAGAGGACCTGAGTGTGAAAACTTTAGGTTCAATCCAGGCTACATGGCTTTACAATCAAATAGACTTGCGTTCTTCATGTATTCATTAGTTCATAGAGAGCCTATAATATCAGAGAAACTTATCACCTCCATCTTCAGGGTCAAACAGTAGGCCAAGCAGTAAACAAGCAGAAGCAAGTAGCAAGCTCAAAAAAATGCTTGCTCTTCATTTTCATTTATTTTTGCAGAACATTGGAAAGTTGCCTACCCAGTAAAGTTTGATCCATTCCATGTTTTCAAGGTTTGACCACTGCAAGATGACTGACATTATTGTTTCTGTTCAGAACTTCAGGTGTGACAAATAAAATGCAGGATGGTACTACTGCCAGTATTGCAGACAGTTACAACAACCGTGGCAGCGGAGGAGGTTTCCAGGCTGGGGATCGTGGTGGTATTACTTCTCATCCCATGCCATATTATGGAGTTCCTCCACCGACTAAAGGAACACCACTTCCAAGTGACTTCAACAAACCTCCCCCAGTTCTGAACATTGATGCAGGGTTTGGTAGTAAGGGCAGTACAGGTGATGGCTACCAGTCTTCAAAACGACCTTTTCAAGGACCAGACATGTCTCGAGATCAGTTTCCTGATGACAGTAAGAAATCTCGTGGTGAAGGTTATGGGAGTGGATTTTCTCCTTTAAAAGGAGAGGAACATGGTGGCAGAGGAAGAGGTTCACGGGGAGGCAGATGGGCACCTCCAACTTCCAAGGAGCAAGAACCGTCGTGGAAAATTCCACCTGAAAGAGATTCAACTCCACAGCCTGTGCGAGCCCCTACCAAGGTGTGTAGCCTGTATATTTCATGTCCTTATACAAGTATAATGTGAGCCACTTTGTGAGGGAGGAGGTAATTGTCTTTTACGAGTAAGTCAGTATATGGCTTGGATGGTAATAACTGTCAGGCATATCCAGAAGAAATACACTTGTTACCTATCTGATATATTCGTCACAACATCAACATATAAAATGTATTATGGTTTATGATTTTTGAGTTTTCACAATGAATTTTTTGTTACCATTAGATATAAAACTTGTTCAGAAACAAGGCTTTTGTCAGTGGTAATTTAATTACAGGCGTCCTTCTTGCACATTACTGAATATGATCATAAATTTGTTTAAAACCAATGGGAGCCTCGTTATTTCATGACCCTGTGGGCCTCCATGGCCTTTTACAGGGAAAGCTTTAACTTTACATTGCTTTTTGGGTTTGTTGGTGACAGCATGGCCCATGTTCTTTAAAAGAAAAGCAGAAGAAGAGGAGTTTGCTATAGTGGTTAGGTTTCATTAGACACAGTATTATAATATATTTCAGCATCTTGTTGCATTTATATATCTTTCACACATAATATATTCAGTCCTCATTGCACCTTTCTTCACTTTTATTTCTCCTCCTCATGACATGTTTTGGCCTCAGACTGTCATCATCAGGTATTTTTTCTAAGCCAAAACTGCCACACTGTATAAAATGTATAAAATGTTCACTTATTTACACACGTGAAAATGTGATGTTTCATGTTTAATTTACTAGATGTACACTCGATATTTATTTGCATTGATTATTTTCACTCACTTTCTAATATAACACAAAGAAAGGGCTTATGAATGGAAACAACACATATACACCAAGTGTTATCATTTGTTCCTCTTTGTGTGTTGTTTGCTGCCCCTATGTTGGACAAGTGGAAGCGGTCCCTAATATAGGTGCAGAAATTATATAATTTAAGAAATTTCAAACCAAAATTAAATTAGAAAGTGAGTGAAATTAATCAATGCAAATAAATATTGAGTGTACATAAACTAAATTAAGCAAGAAATTTAACATTTTTACGTGTGTAAATAAGCGAACATTTTCCACGTTTTATACAGTGCGATAGTTTTGGCATAGACAAAACATCTGATGGTGGCTGTTTGAGGCTGAAACATGTCGTAAGAAGGAGAAATAAAAGTGAAAATAGTTGCATTGAGGACCGAATATGTTGTGCATGAAAAACAATATAATAAATGAGATTGTTCAGAAACATGCTGTAACTTAGGCTGATTTCACACTGGACCCATGTGAGCCAGTCATGTCCAGTTGCGTCGGACTCCCGTTGACTCATCTGACTGGCTTCACATAGCAACACAAGGAAATGTCGTAATCTCTTTCACACTGCACGCGTCTTGTCCAGTCCAGTCATGACTGGCAGGACTCATCAGGTTGAATTTCTTGCCAGTCTTCATGCGTCTCGCTTATAAGTCACACACGCTTTAATCAGATTCATTTGTAACATGTTGTAATATGGATGTCAAGAAACTGATAATTCTAGTGAGAAGTAGATGTGAAATATATGACACAAAGGACCCAAATCATCGAAATAAAGACTACGTTGCTAGTGTATGGAGAAGCATAGCAGAAGAATTACAAACAACAGGTACGAACTTTTTATTTATATTATTTCATGTACAAAAACTTATGAACTTGTCCATCTGGCCAGGAGAAAGAATGATCACTGACTGACAAAGATGTATTCAGTATGAAACCTAATGACTGAAACGACGTGACTGGACTGGACTCATTCGGTGCAAAGGGACCCTTAAGTTTATCAACTGTATTTAAAATGTTGCCAGTTATGCATTGTTTTGTTTGCATTGGTTGTACTTTATGTATGAAGGAAGGTGTTTGTTTTATACTACTACAGTTAGTAATTTTGTGGACTGTGGTTTTGTTGCACCATATTACAGGATACTCACACTTACACATATCCACATCCTCCCTCAGTGGAAACGCTGCTGAAAGATATTTGCAGGAAGGTCACATATGGCTTCCCTTGTGGCAATGGCGATATCCTTGGCCGACTGAAATCATCCCCCATGTAGCTTTTCTTTCAAGCAGGGAAAGGAAAAGAAATTGAATGGTGTGAGAGTAGGTGAGTATGGAGGGTGTTGCAGAACGGTGACCTGCTGTTTTGCCAGATTATCATGAACATGCACAGAGTGATATGCAGGGGCATTGTTGTGCAGCAACAGTCGGTTCTTTCTACCCCAAAGCTCGGGACACCTACGACAATTGAATTGTGTAGACGGCAAAGAATCTCCTTGTAACTGTGTTTGTTTACAGTTGCTCCTTCTGGGATGAATTCTATGTGAACAATTCCAGATGAGTCAAAAAACAGTTCAAGCACTACCTTGCCCTTTGAGCTGTCTTGGCGCGGTTTCTTCTTTCTTGGTAATGATGGCGACTTCGAGATGGCTGATTTTCGCTTCATTTGCAGATCATGCAGAAAACACTGTTTTGTCTCCTGTTATTAACTGGTTGAGAAATGACCCAGCTTTATCAGCACTATTGAGCTGGTCACCACCAATACTCATGTGATTGACACGTTGGTCTTGCATCAGGATGTGTGGAACACTGTGCTGGGTAACATGAGACATGTTCAGGTCATCAGACAGTATTCTGTGGCAAGTACCATAGCTAATCCCTGGTGCTGCTGGGATTTCATCTGCCATTTGGGAGTGGTTGGAATGCACCAACTTTGCAACTTCTTGGATCTCGAGTTCTTTTCTGATCATTGTTGGCCGACTGTTATGTTTATCATCTTCTGAACTGTCTCCCCTCTGTGCAAAACATTTATGCCACTTAAACAGTACTACGCCCCAAGGCTTCTTCTCCATACACTTGGTTGATAATCTGAAATATTTCACTAGCAGATTTGCCTAATCTTTTGCAGAACTTGACGTTTCCCTGTTGCTCAAAGTGCAACATTCTCAATTTTCAAAGCTCGCAGACAACTACCCTTCACAACAGCGACGTTCTTTCTGAATACACCAAACACATGCAAGTGTATTTTGCTGGTTCAAGAGAAGAATGGACATAGCACCATCTCATGACTCCACGTATCTGCTGTAGTGCGTGACTGTGCCACTATGCCGCCAATCCACGAAATTATTGACTGTACTATGTATAATATAATCTTTTATTTCACTGATTCTGAACTTGAAAGTTTCTTTTCATGTAGGATAATCCAGATGAATTGTCTGCAGCTGAGAAAAATTTTGACATTCAGTTTAAGCAGTGGGAAGAACAGTTCAACAAATGGAAAGAACAAAATATTGATCATCCTGATAAGGTTAGTTTTCTTGTCTGTTTTAATGCTGTGTTAAAATATCTTATTACAATAAGAAAACATTAAACCTGATGTCCCATTCATTTTTAAATTGTGTAGACTCAGTATCGTGAATATGAGGCCCAGTGGGATAGCTGGCGAGAACATCTCTTGCAGCGCAGAGAGCAGATGAGGAAGAAAAGAGAGGCATCAAATAAATTGGCTGTAAGTATACTTGATGTATTACTGCTAGTCGACAGAGGTAGTATTACTTTGGTAGTCTACAGAGCATGTACAGTAGAATCAGTGCATGACTTATAGCCAAGACTTCCATTAAATGAGGTGTGTTTATGCAAGCTATGATTCACATCTAGTTGTAGCCTTTGACAAACTTTGAACAGCAGTCTGCTTCTGCTCTCTCACTTCTGNCGATACGTTCCTCCGAAACGTCGGTTAACACCACATATACACGGTGCCAAATCCCAGAAGACTGCTTTCTTCTCTCACTTCTCTTTTTTTCCCCCTATTATTCTACATACTTATGCAATTTATACATCTTTATACCGCCAGAAAATCATGTCTTATGGTTTTATGATGTGTAAAATATGAAATACAAATTTCACATATGAGATTGAAGTTAGGAATATTGTTGGCATGTGATAGTGAAAAGGAACTCAGTTTCAATTCTTTTTAGTATAATTTAGAACCATCTTTTTGAACACACTTGTTTAATTGTTATATTTTCCCACATTTGACACACTTTCAGGTCACTACTTATTGCTAATTTCATGTGAAAGGATATGTCTACATCATAATCACATCAGACAGCTTACAGAATATTTGCACAATGTAATAATTCTGGTATTTTCCTTATAGGTAGTGTACAGGTAGTTTTGTTAACTTCTGTTGAAAGCCATTACTTCTAGGAAATGCGTATTGAGCATAGAATGAGAGATTCATTCTTAACTACAGTTCTGGTTTGAAACCGTTCTAATTCTGAAAAATACTTTGTGAGTTATGCACAAGTTATGTGTGTGATGTATGTGGAAGCACTTTTTGGTATTCATGTAGTGTTCACTGTGGACAGATTGTAGTAAAACTCTTTGTTGATTAAATTTTATGAAAATCTGTGTAGTGATTCTGAAGTCATTATGTACAGACTTTTCTGCATGGGCACAACAAGAAATATTGCTTGACCTGTATGATTTTTTTAACCTTGGTGCCATGTAGTAATTATGTAATTAGAAGGTATGCTTTAGGATCATGTATTTTAACCACTTTTTAATATTACAAGCACTTGGTAGGCAAGAGTGTTCCAGAATTTTTTCATTATATAGGGTTGTACTTGCTAACATCAAAGAAGATACAGAACTTTCCACACAAGTATATGGTGACTTACTGTCAGCTTATAAGCAGTAGAACTGCTGTACAACAGAGCCCAATATAGTGAAACAGATGGAAAATTTGACTTCTGATTATGCTTTTGTGTTTGGTTCTGACCAAAAGTTTCGCCTTTCCATCAGAGAATTTTGTATACATTGATATCTTTGTAATGGATTAAAAAAGTAATCTTAAGTAATTGCAGATACAGTGCCGTTTCCCAGATGTCTGAAAATTTGCTAAAGCTTGCCAAGTGCTTCACAACTTTTGGTAATGGTTGTAAACTGAAGTCTTCTTTGATATTGGCTTATCATTGTTTTGTACCCCATTCTTACTGCTAGTACATTGCTTTAGTTGTAATTTGGACTTAAATACCGAAGATGATAGGTATCACAAATGTTTATTCTTAACCTTTAACATACAAATGTTAGATATATCTAACAGCAAGTAACACTCTGCCATGGCTGAATGTTAGGTTTACCTAACCCAGGAGGTGTGCTCTCTTTGGGAGTGTTGACAGTTTGATCTTCTCGTTGAATCCAAAACAAACCCACGCATGGTCAAGCCAGTGGTTCATTTGTTAGCTCTGAACAATGAAATCATTTATCACGGTACTGGTTATGATATTATTTGTTTAGATATGACTATTTAAGACCTGGATAGCCAAATAGAGCACAGCATTGTTTTGAGAACTCCAAAGTAATTTATTCATCTGTGCATGCAGATTACTACTATTTGAGCTTGCAAGGAAGTGGGTCATTTTCAAGGATTGGTTTTCAGTAGCGAATTAACAGTCAGAAAGTCAGTGTCAGATTGTCAATTATTTATTTATAAAACATTTTTATTATGTGTCTCAGTAGAGGTATAAAGCCATTGAAGACAGCAATGCACATATGTGCTTTGTGGAAAAACCTGACAGGGTGGTAAATAGTTACGGAATTGCCTGGAGGACATGGAAATAGAAAAAAAAATGTTTTCCCTCCTCCTAGACATGACTATTCTCAATGCCTATTTATTACACAAGTCATGTGGTGGAAAAATGACATAAGAATTCCACACAGTCTGAGTGCGAGATTTGATTGTACAGTCACATGAGGTGAATATCACAGTCAGTGGTGTTTCTTGGGAGAGGCCAGTTTCATCTTAGGCCCAACTGAGTCGATAAGAGGTGAAACATTCACAACACTGGCCATGCAAAGGGAAACAAAAATGTTGTGTGTGTTCGCTAAACAAGAAAATTAGGAGCATCCTCTTCTACTGTAAAAAGTGTGGTGTTGGTCTGTGAGTCAAGGACTGTCCTGAGAAGCTCAGACGCGCTTCAGAGTGTGAGCACTGAATTGAGTTATCATAAACTGTGAAGTGACACAGTTCATACTCACATACAGTCTGAACAAAAGATCATTGTATATAGTAAAGTAAAAGTAAAAAAAGTAAAGCTATCCCTGTAACAGGCCGTGGAGGCCCATGGGGTTGTGAGAAGTTAAGGCTCTCACATGTTCTAGACAATAGGCTCACAGATGGCAGTGAGGTTTGTCAACCTTATGCGCCAGCTGCCCTTTACCCTGAGGAATATTCCTGGTACTCATTTCTGTTAGAGGCTGAGTCGACCCCATGACCATAGTGTGGCCGGAAAAATTAGATCAATTGAAAATATCCAATGACTTCATCAGATTCGATCCCATGACCTTCCTGTTTGTAGCATAGTGCCTCAACCAACTACGCTACTGCATACCCCCTTATCGAATATAGTGTGATTGTTTTCTGCAAAATCGATATATCTGAAGTTTCAAGAAAAACTACTGGTAAGTCCTTTGGAATTTCGTAATATATATAATGTGAGTAAAAAAGTAAGTAAGTAAAGCTGTCCCTGTAACAGGCCGTTAAGGCCGATAGGGTTGTGAGATGTTGAGGGTCTCACATTATCTAGACCATCGGCTGAAAGATGGTGATAAGGTTGTCAGCCTTATGCGCCGGCTGCGCTTTACACCCCAGGAAAATTATTTAATTAATTCCTGGTACTCATTTCTGTTAGAGGCTGAGTCAACCCCAGGGCCATAGTGCGGCTGGAAGGATTAGGTCAATTGAAAAGAATCCAGTGACCTCATCAGGGCTTGAACCCGCGACATTCTGGCTTTTAGCATAGTGCCTCAACCAACTACGTTACCGCATGCCCACTTTTAATATATAATAAAGATGATATTTTGCATTTCATGACAAAATAATCAGAGAATATTTTCATTTGTAAGAATTGCTCTTTTGTGTATATGTAGAAAATGTTATTGTTTTTCAGGCTGTTTTTAGTTCATATTTCTATATTGAATAGAACGGAAAATATGTAGTTTTTTTCCTGAAAGTGTGCAACTTTAAAGACTTAGGGCCATTTAAATTCCAGCTGCAGGAGGCTCTCGACAATTTAAAAGTCAGTATTTTAAAGGTTAAAGCACAGGTACATTCCATGAACTTGAATTCACATCATTCAGTTAATGTCATTTAATTAATGAGATTATATATTGCATTTTTTACTGTTCGAGAGACTATGAACTTAATAGGAAATATATAATCACATCATCTCACAAACCTGAAGACTGCAGATGAAATTGTGAAACAAATTACCCAGAAATTTGATATCCTTGGAATCAGTTATCCATAAATATTAATTTTTCATGTTGCTCAAAACTCAGTCTTCTTTACTTAAGTGTTAAATTCTCACCCTTGGAGTTCTAGTAGTATCCACATAATCATACTTCACATTGATTCATCATCATTGGTCAGCAGAATTCCATTTCTTGACACAAGTTTGTGTATCGTGAGCACCAAACCTGATAAACAATTAATGTAAAATGATCTAAAATGTGGTAATGACTCAGAAATGTTTCATCATATAAAAGAAGTAATGAACTTAATTTTTTCACAGGAATCAAGCAGTGACATTTTCCAGTCTGACAATTCTAGTCGGGGTGGAATTGGCTCATCCCCTGCAAGAGGCAGAGGAGGACATGGACGTGGCAGTGGATTTGGCAAGGTTGCTTCAAATGTGGGGCAAGATAATTTTTGTGGAGTACAAGATGCTTCTAATAGAGGGCCTGGAAGTTTTGGCAGTACTCATTTGCCACAAGAACAGAATGTTGGTGGTGGTTTCAGAGACCAGAAGCCTGGCCTTGGTACAGGTGGAGATTTTGGTGGCTATGGAATGTCACAGCAAGATCATGGTGCAAAGTCAGGAGGGTCTGAACCTCCAGGAAGCTTTGGGGACCATGGTGTTGGTCAACGATCAGTAATTGGTGGGGCCAGCACTGTGGGTCATGATGGGTTTGGTGCCCAGCATGGTTTTGGATCTTCATCTGCACCTAATCAGGACTCCAAGAGTGGACCTGCATTTGGAGGTTCAGTACCATCAATACAAGACCCAAAAATGCTTCAGTGTGGACCAAATAGAGGATTAAGTGATTTTGGAAGTACTGCTTCTCAACCAGACTGTTCTGTTTTAGGTGGTAACTTTGGTGTTCCTCCACCATCTCTGGTACAGCAAGACTTGAAAGGGATGCCAGCAGCATTGAACCAGGGGTCAGGAGATTTTGGAGACTCTCCAGTACCGCAGAAACCATCAAATATGGTGAGTCCTACTCATTCCCAGCAGTTGACATTGGCACCAAAATCCTCTGGAGATGAGAAGACTATTACTGAAGGAGAGATACAGTCAGATGAGAAAGATAAGTCAAACAACACAGGGAAACTAGATTTCACTAAGAATGCTGCAGATGGAATTCCTGGATTAGATCTTCTTGCTGAGCGGGACAAACAGAACGATGCCAAATCTACAGCAGAAGAAAGAGAGCTGTCAGTTGGTCATGATATAGATGAGAGAAATCCTGATGTGTCTTTGAATCCTGGTGGCTTTATTGGACCTGTACCAGCACCCACTTCCACTGAGCAACAAAATGATCAGGGACTTGGTAGGCAAGGGTTTGGGACAAGCAGACCACCCAGTATAATGCCTTTTCAGCAATCAAATATACAAGGTTTTGGCCCTGACAGCAAAGGTCCCTTGAATAACCAAGGTTTCCAACCTGGAAGTCAGAATTCTCCAAATGTACAAGGGCCCTTTAATCAAGGATCAAATATTCCGAATCTTGGGATTGGAGGAAATAAGAATGTCAGTAATAATGAAAACCAGCCAAATCCACAGAACTTTGGTCCAGGAGCTCAAGGTCCAAATCAGTCATATGGGATAGGAAATCAAGGCCCAAATCAGTCTTTTGGTCCAGGATTTCAAGGGCCAAACCAGTCATTCAACCCAGGAAATCAAGGCTTCAACCAATCAGTGGGCCCAGGAAATCAAGAATCAATAAATCCACAAGGATTTGGACCACAAAACAGCATGGGATCCCGCAGATTTGGTTCAGATGGAAATCAAGGTTTTGGTCCAGGAAATCAATCGCACAGTTTTGGACCAGGAAATCGAGGTTATGGGCCAAAGAACCAAAGTTCTTCAGGAATGGGAATTCACAGCAATAACCAGGGCTTTGGATCCAACAATTTTGGCCCTCAAAATAACCAGTGTTTTGGCCCTGATCGATTTGGAGGTGCTCCAGGGCCTCAGCCATGGGGTGATGGTTTGGATGGCTGTAACAGAGGAGGATGGAACCAAGGCCCATCTCGTTTTGATGGACCAGGAAAGGATAATTCACAAGGCATGATGGATAATTTCCAGGGACCTAGGGACAGTTTTCAAGATATGAGGGATAATTTTCAAGGGCAACGTGATAATTTTCTAGGACCTATGGATCGACCACAAGGACCTAGAGATAATTTCCAGGGTCCAAGGGATAATTTTTTTGGTTCAAGAGACAGTTTCCATGGGCCACGAGATAATTATCAGGGTCTAAGAGATGGATATCAAGGACCAAGGGATGGTGGATTCCCAGGGCCAAGAGATAATTTTCCTGGTCCAGGTGACAGATTTCTTGGGCCCAGGGATAATTTTGGAGGGCCTAGGGAAGCTTTCCAAGGGCCTCGTGATAATTTTCAGGGTCCAAAAGACAGATTCTCAGGGCCACCATTTGGAGACTTTGGGCATCCAGGAGAATCAGAATTTGGTCGTGGAGGATCACATGATTTCCCTCCTCCCCAAGACTTCCAGCAGGAAGGAGGCCGTGGAGGACCCCAAGATCACGGATTTGAATATGGCAGAGGTCGTGGGGGCAGAGGAAGAGCACGGGGGAGAGGTGGCTTTGGACCCCAATCTTCTGAGAGAAGCCCTGGAGATGAGCTCAGTTGGCAGCGAGGTGGTGGAAGAGGCAGCAGCAGATTTGGATCAGGAGCAGATGACCAGAGACTGCAGCAGCCAGATCTTGGTCTGTCAGCACAGGTAAAATTTTTAGTTCTGTTATTTTAATTGATGGCATTTAATTCTAGTATAAGAGTATAATTGAAGTATGTGTTAATATTATATTCTATCATCCTGTTGCACTGATGTATCACTTGCTCATTTATTTTTGTCTCCAAGGCAACCTAAAATCATTCAGAATCTCTCTTTTATTTACTGTGACATTAAAATCAATTTAATTGCTAACATGTTACGGCCTTCAGGCAGTTGTTCATGTTCTGAAACCATCTCAGTGCACTAGATCATAAGTCAGTGTATTTCATGCTATTGCATATTGTTGTTCACAATACGTAGCTGATTCCAAAAGTAAGGTCTCCAAAGCGTTGGGTAATTTTTCGTGCGGCTGTTGGCAACCCTGTTGCATTCGTTGCTTCCCCACTCCCCCCAATACCACCAAGCATGCGCGCACGTAGCTAGGACGCTCAGTCTTGGCACGGTTGCTGTTGGAAATGGAGCTCCCGATTACTAAAACTGCGAAGTGTGAGATTCGCGCAGTTGTTCGGTTTTTGAATGCAAAAGGGACTAAACCAATTGAAATTCATCGTCAATTGGTGGAAGTGTATGGCGAGTCGTGCATGGACATAAAGAACGTCCGCAAGTGGTGTAGGGAGTTTGAATCTGGTCGTACTGCAATACACGACGAAAAAAGAACTGGGAGACCGTCAATTTCTGACGAGACAGTCGCGAAGATTGAGCGAGTCATGCGTCAGAATAGGCCCATCACACTCGATGATCTCAGCATTTCGGTTCCCGAGGTTTCCCGAACCACCATTTATCGGGTTTTGACAGAGAAGTTGAATTATCGGAAGGTGTGCGCAAGATGGGTCCCGCGAATGCTCACGGAAGACCACAAACGGCAGAGAGTTGACTCTTCCCCTGAATTTCTTCGCCGCTATGCTGACGAAAAGGACAACTTCTTGATTTCAATTGTCACAATCTACGAAACCTGGGCGTACTACTTCACACCTGAGACAAAACAACAATCACGTCAGTGGCGGCATTCCTCTTCGCCTAAACCTCGAAAATTCAAGCAAACACAGTCTGCCGGTAAAGTCATGGCAACTGTGTTTTGNGATAACGCTCGCCCCCATGCTGCCCGACAAACCGTCGCTCAACTGCAACAGTTTGGATGGAACATCATCACCCATCCACCCTATAGTCCGGACTTGGCGCCCAGTGACTACCATCTCTTTCCAAAGTTGAAAGAACATTTGTCTGGAAAGCGCTTCAACAATGACGATGAGGTGAAAGCTGAGGTTCGAAGTTTCCTGAACAGCATGGAGGTGAACTGGTATGACATGGGCATACAAAAACTGCCACTGCGCCTACAAAAATGCATCGACCGAAATGGCGATTATGTAGAGAAATAAGTACATGTTCAAGATTCAACTGATGTATCCAAAATTGAAAATAAATGTTTATTTTATATTTTCAAACATAGGAGACCTTACATTTGGAATTACCCTCGTATAATGTGTTAGTTTGAAAATAAAAAATCTCTCTCTTTCTTCCACTTTCTTTTTTGCAGCACCCATGATTGTGCCCCCTTTATATGTTTGTTCTCACTAGTTGGGTGTATGTCTCTTACATTGTTCTTGGACACATTTTAGTGTGAACAACGATAATGGCATGGAATACACTGACTTATGATCAGTGCAGTGTGACAGTTTCAATAAGTCAATAATCGCCTGAAGATGGCCAAGTAGAGCCAAAACATGTAGCAATTGATGTGATTTTAATGTAATTTTAAATAAAAGAGAGATTGTGAACAGTTCTACATTGCATTAGAGACGGAAATGAGTGAGCACATATGTATGTATTAAACCACCTAATGTATAATGTATATAAATATGTGTGATATAAGAACCTACTGATAACCCTCCATGTTTCATGTTTTGGACCATTTTACACTATAATTAGGTGCCATTGGAAGTTTTACATTCGTTCTCACAATCCGTAAAATTCAGATACAGTTAAAAGTACAGTAATTTTTTGAAAGATATACAGGGTGTCCCAGGAGGAATGTGCCAAACTTAGGGAGGGTGTTCCTTATGTTAAAGTATTTCGATATAACCCAAAACACATATGTCCAAAGTTGAACGGTTACGGAGTTAATGGCCAGAGAAGTGTGAAACTTTGACCGGTGTTACACACTTGTTGATTACAAAATACATATTAAAACTGGCAGGAATATGTGGTTTCTGTAATGTTAATAATGTACGTAACATCAAACTAACTTGTGAATGACATGAAGTCATTAAATTGAACTATAAAAAACTTGCACTCCCTGTTATATTTGTCGTTAGGGTTCCAAGCGCTATACATGACACATGAATGACAAGCACTGACATAACATTGCTGACTGCACATTCTGGTATGCGATTGTATGCGGCTAGTATGAGCCGTCATCACCACACTCAAGGACAAATGTAGGTCAGACAAGCCAGCTGACAGGTACAGTGCGTGGACTCGCCAGAAGACCTCACTTTTCTCGGGCCATTATCTCCATATCCGTTCAACTTTGGACATAGGTGTTTTGGTTATATCGGCATACTATAACATAAAGAACACCCTCCCGAAGTTTGGCACATTCCTCCTGGGACACCCTGTATACTGTGTATCCTCAAGCCCTTGAGTTCCATATCTTGAGATATGAATTTATTTGAGATGGATTGTTATTACATTTCTAGTCATTGTGTTAATTGGCAAAGAGAAGGAACCTTATAATGAAGCTAAACTTGTGTAAAACATCTCTAAGGGTACAAGGTCCTATTGGAAAGTTCCTGAACTGTTGTTGTAACTGCCTCAGTGGAAGAAGATGAGAGAGGAGGCCAAGGTTGCACTTCCGCAAGCCTATTGCATCAAACTGCCATGTGACACTACTCTGTGAACATGCATTGGTTTTACACAAGTTCTTTTTTGACTTTATGTTTTGCTTTGTCTGTGAATTCCCCTGGGAGTAGGGTGGCTGTGTCATGAAGCCCTCATCTAGTGCTGTGATCAAGAATGGTGGAGCTATACCTCCACTTTCCCATATGTCTTTATGGCGTAGTGCTTAATTAATTAAGCACAGGGAGAGCTTCATCGTTTTTGTATACGAGGGGGGACCCAGAAATAACCGGAAGCGACCTGTTGCGCGCGCATGCTTTGTAGTTACAAGTTGTGCTGCTAGGTGGTGTTAGCTGGGGGTCTCCCGCGACTGTTAGTGAGCTGGCGTCAGTCTGAGTTAAGTAGTTTGTCTGTGGTGCTCTGTTGTGTGCGTTCCTGTTTCAACCCTTTGGCGATTAGTGAGATGGCCAATCAGAAGGAACAAAGAGTGTGCGTGAAATTGATGAAGATTGTCGAAAGACCATTGACCAACTCTCTCAGGAAACGAACATCTCATGGAGCACGGTCCAGCGAATTTTAACCGAAGTTTTGCACATGAGACGGGTGTCTGCAAAATTTGTTCCTCGCTTGCTCGGAGATGACCAAAGAGAAAACCGTGTGAGTGTTTGCCGCGACTTGAAGAGTGAAGTGCAGTTTTCCCTAACAGAAAGCAAAATTTCACGTACACTCTTTGTTCCTTCTGGTCGGCCATCTCACTAATCGCCAAAGGGTTGAAACAGGAACGCACACAACAGAGCACCACAGACAAACCACTTAACTCAGACTGACGCCAGCTCACTAACAGTTGCGGGAGACCCCCAGCTAACATGACCTAGCAGCACAACTCGTAACTGCAAAGCATGCGCACGCAACAGGTCGTTTTTCCGGTTATTTTTGGGTCCCCCTTCGTATAGTTGTGATAGAATAGTTTCTTTATATAAGAAGTTAAAATTTCTTATCAAATAAATATGGTCAGTAATATCAAATTGATTTCTCAAATAAATAATGATACTTGAAATAAATTCTGGAAGAACTTAAGTATAAAAGCATCTGTGTTGCCACATGGAGTAGAATTTTGGTGTCTTCAGTAAATGCAGTCATTCACTAAAGTTGACATTTATGCAGTAATGATTTCAGGCAGAGAGAAAACTTGTTTATCCATTGGTGTTTCAACAACAGTTGCATAACATGAGGTACAAGTTCAACAGGGTCAAAAGTTTATTGCACTTACTACAGGTTATTTACTAAACTGAAGTGCACTGAATGAGGGAAAATAATACAGTGTTTATATTGGGCTTTGACTGGATCCAGAAAAGTGGGCATTCAACATGGGATTGCACTAAATGTGAGAACACTAAATCAAAATTTCACAGCTTATTGTACTTAACTTGTGATATAATATTTTATTAAACAGATTATCAAAGGCACTGACTCATTTGGAGAAGAGGGTGGTTTTCCTGCTGAAGATAGGAAATTTCCTCCAGACATTTCTGGTCCCCCTGAATCTGACCGTGCAAAATGGGACAGAGAAAGGGGCAGTCCATTCCACAGGGAGCCTTTTTCAAGGTATGTGTAAAAATACAGTGTGATCTTCCAACAAAGAGAGGTGAGACAATACGAGTAATGAAGGCCGGTCTCTGTGTGTACTGTGCTAGCTGAAAACATTGGCCTGGTTTACAGATTGCTCTTACCACTCTAAAGCTTACTGTGTCCCAGAATGAACAGAAGAAAGGTCAGCATTGACCAGTTATACCCACCAGTTGCCTCGCCTTCTCTATGCTGGAGGATAGTATTTGTTTCTGTATATTCCTGAAGTTTAATATTGATATCATGTGACAATTTTTATATGTTGAACTTGAAATAAATTATGTTAAGAAGTATTCTGTTTATAATGGATTGAAGTCGTATGTTGATTTTATGAATTAAGTTTCTTATCTAATCCTGAAAGTGTTTTGATACCATAGTGTGTTGTATTTTGGAACTTTGCTGTAATGGTATGCATTAAAAAGCTTCATGCTCTTTGTGTTTACTTACATGGTGTCAGTTCCAGTTGTTCTTATCCATCGAATTTCATTTGAATGATACAAGGTGAAGGTTATGCATGCAATAGCCACGTGTTTTTACTATCTTCAACTCAAGAAGTTGGTCTGGAGGTAATCCTGCCGACTTCTATTCAGGTGGTGCTTGGCTTGAATATCAGCTGTCCTGACTTGAAGTTTTTAAATGCTTTACTTAGTCTCTTCAGAATCTACCAGGATTAGGCCATGTCTGCTTCTATCCAACTCGTTTCCTGCTTGTCATTCATCTATCATTGTACCACCTGATGCTATAAAATCTCAGTACTGAAATAGTTATCACAGTGACTCAGTGCAGCTGTTGCTTCTGTTTTGGGGTGATGTCTCTAAATTGTGGCATTGTGTTCTAAATTCTGGCAGTGGCTCGGTAAACACATTTCTGTTCGTAAACAGCAGATTCTTAATAAACTGGAATAGATGATTTATGCTAGGGAACAACTCGGCATACACGTTCCTGGTGCACTGGATACATGTGCAAAAGTACGGGTATCGTTGAGAAACGGTGTTTTCTGTGTAGCCTGTGTCAAGGAGTTATAACTGGGACAGAGTATATAGCTCAGTTTGCAACACTGGACAAGGCGAAACCCGACAGAAAGTATAAGAGGCTTAAACTTGGCAGCGGTCACGCGTACAACTGTTCAAGTGACTAGACTGCCGTGGTAGCGAATACTACTAGAAATAGGGCATAATCTGCTGTACTGAGCCTGGATTGACAGAGGCCTTCTATATATATTGTACATAGAAATAGGAATTAAGATTAAATTTGCAAATATATGTAAATACTGAGAATGGACTTACTAATATGGACTATGACTGACAAATGACAGACCTGGCCTCTCGTGAGAGAAGGCGCCCCAAATGGACAGGACAGTAACTGTCATATAAGGAAAAAAAAAAAAATCTGGTTATGAGCCCCAGCTGGGGCTTGACACTGAGACAGACTGACTGACTGTCAGTCACAATGTGACTTGGACATCTCAATTCAGCTGTGAGATGGTGGCTAGCTGGCAGTGGCATGAGTGTGGAAGTTGAAGAAGTTGAAGAATCTCCACTGTTAGAAGCCATTAACAGGAAACGACTAGTGGAGACTGTAACACACTGAGAACACAAATGTGTATGTAACAGTGAACTATTAAAGTGATGACACTAAAATTGTAGTTATGAGTTCAGTGTATAAGTGTGCAGTAAATCTGATTACCAATCCAAACCCTGTGTATAGGGAACACTTCACGTGACAATATGTGGCATTTTACTGTATGAGCAGCATTTCAGAGCTACTTGCAGCCTCCATCTTGAAGGCAGAGTAACAGTTCTTTTCAATACTTGTGATTGCACAACCATGGTTTATGCATCATGATCACCAGTACGTACGAGGTCTGACAGTAAAGTTCATGATCTTGTCACCATGTGCTTGTCATGGCAGCAGTAGACAGAAATCTCAGTATGGTTTGATGACGTTGGCATATCAGCGTTTCACAGTTGTGTTGTTGTTGATCTATGGCAGTCTCTTTCTGAGTGGCATCTATTATTCTCTGAATGTGTTTTGGTGTGGTATCGTGAGAATGTCAGAGCTTGAATTAGAGCAATGAACAAACATTAAGTTTCTTGTTAAACTTGGCAAGAGTGGAAGCAAAATCAGAGAGATGTTAGTGCAAGTTTACGGGGATAATGCTATAAAGAAAACAGTAGTTTGCAAGCATGTGGTACGTTTTTCTGATGGAAGAGACAGTGTCACTTACAAAGAGAGATCAGGATGCCAGCAACGAGCAGAACTGAAAAAAAAACATTACAAAAGTTCATAAAATTTTACTCGAAAATCATCAGCTGACTGTCAGGAACATAGAGCAAACAAACATCTACAGAGAAACAATTAGGAAAATCTTAACTGAAGATCTTGACATGAGTAAGGTGTGTGCAGAAATGGTCCCAAAGGAGCTCACCAAAGAACAATGTCTGTGTTNTTAGAGCACTGTTTGTGAGGGAGTTTTTAGCTAGTAAACAAATAACTGCTGGTACACCCTCTCTATTCACAGGATCTAGCCCCCAGTGACTTCTTTCGGTTCCTGAAGATAAAAGAAATATTGAGAGGAAGGAATTTTGATGACATTGACCACACCAGGAGTAATACGACGGCAGCTCTGAAAACCATTCCACAAAACCAGTTCCAAAATTGTTTTGAAGGGTGGACTAGGCTCTGGCTTTGATGCATAGCTTCCCAAAGGGAGTACTTTGAAGGTGACCACAGTGATATTCAGCAGGGAGGTATGAAGCACTTTTACCACGATAAATACCGGAACTGTATTGTCAGACCATTTATGAAGGAAATGAATGAGGCCCAAAAAGGGCAAAAAGTGATGGTTGTGTGTTATAAACATTGACAAGTGCCAGTGCTCTTTTTACCTTGGGGATGACACCATGGATGTCTGGAACATCAGCAGTACAGCTAACTGCTGCATGATATAACCGCTTGAAAACAGGACAGTTGATATCAATTTGTAGCGCTATCTCAGTAAATAGTTCATAAATCAGCTGTTATTTGTGCCTTATTTGTTTGTCACCAAATGGAATGGTTTAGAAGTATCACTCCAGACTTGTATTCTGTAGGTGTTCAGTTTGAATCTCAGCTGTGGCAGTGGAACTCCTAACTGAGGTTATCCATGGTTTTTGGTAGTTCAAGTTAAATGCTCTGAGCTTGCTCCAGATCATAATCACTTCCTTCCAAATCCCTTCCAATTCATCAGTCCCACTGTTACCAGTCACTATATAGTCTCAATACTGAAAGCTTCATTAAATAACCATCCTAACTGACCTGTTTATCTCTCTGCAAGCAACAGCTCTGAAACTGAACAGTTTTGATTAGCTGGGCATTGTAGACCTATGATGAATTTTGGTGAGTTATAGCATTTCAAACGCTACTTTACTGGTGATCCTTTAGTCTTTCAGCAGATTTTAATAAACTTCCATATACTCGTATGATGCCTATATTGTATGTGTATTACGGTGTGCAAGTTTTGTTCAGTTTAACTTATTTTGGGACCAGTTGAACCTTCGTGTAAATTCTTATGTCCTGTGACACAGCTGTGATGAAACCTGAGTTCTTCCACTTCAGTTGTATGTATACATCTTTCCCATGTGCAAATTTTTTTCCCTTTAATGACTTGTACATGAAGGCCTAGTTAAAACTCTACATGTATCTTTCGAGTCCTTTGACAGATCTCGACAAAGCTGGATAAATGATGCTTCCGCCATACAAGTATTTTCATGTATGAGTTATTCAATTGAAAATTCATTGTAAGGCTTTCATCATGTGATACACTTTTGGGTGTATGTGCGATTTTGAGAAAACCACTAATATATTGTGTCATGTAGACCCATTCCTATGCAGTGGCCCGGAGACAACAGATGAATGCGGTTCTCTGCGTGGTGTGCTAAGTGATAATTGGATACAGCGGCAGAGGAACAGTGTTTTTGTCTATGTGGTTTATGCAGAGACGTTATAAGTGGGTGAAGTTGGGAGCTCCAGGGCAGTCAGAAGAGTAGGAGGTTGGTGAGAGTTGCTCGTCAGTCAGTGGACTGGAGTAAGTTGGTTGGTGTGAGATAATTAGAGGACTGCTGCAGTACTGTTGTTTTGAGCCATTGCTGTCAGAAACTGGTAGTTGAGGCCAGCGATAGTTCAGGAACCTGGAGTAAGGGGAACATCCACTGTTAGAAGCTGCTACCGAGCAACTGCTAGGGAAGACTGAAAAGACTTTATTTGTGCTGTGGTTACAGTGATCTTTGGAGTGTATAACTCAGACTGTCATATATAGTTATGTTCTGTAAGTGTTCAACGAATCTGGTCATAAATCCAAAACCTGTCTGTAGTCATGCTCATACATGTGACAGTATTAACAAGATCTTAAGAAAGTGAAGTCCAGCCTTGTGCTTGTTCTGCTGTGTACCGCATGTTCGTTCAATTACATGATGTTATATATGTGGTATGGTAACTTAATTTCTGGTCTGGCCACAATGTGCCTGCTGTTCTGCTAGGTGGAGTGCTATAGAATCTGCTGACTGATTGCATTCCTGTTCATTTCAAAGTAACACCGTGCCACAACCTGATATAATGTTTGCTAGACAGTGCAAGATGGGAGCCAGAATGGATGGCTGGGGTTTGCGTCCTGGCAGGGGCAAGAGATTTTTTACTTCACAGTATCCAGACCAGCTCTAGGACCCACCCAGCCTCCTATTCAGTGGGTATGAAGTGCTCTTTCCCCCTAGAGTAAGGCAGGTGGAGCATGAAGCTGGCCACTCACCCTCTTCTAGTGTCAAGGGCAAAATGGTAAAGCTGTACCTCTATTCCCCCATATGTCTCTGTGGTGTGGTGCTTAATTAATTTGGCACAGGGGCAGGTTTACCTTTTGCACAGTGTAAGACATGGGATGCTAGTCCTCAGGAAACATGCCACTATTTTCCAACCTTTGAATAACACAGATTGAGAACTGCTGATATACATTATACAGCTAGCAACAGATACTATAAATCATTTTGCATGTTAACTGTGGTACAGTAATTAGGAAGGAAGTAGTGTGATTGTTTCGTGTGTCAAACTCTCACATTTTTGCTGCGGTTGCAGGTTTGGTGATCAGCCACCCTCTCGTAAAAGTCTGGGTGGTGAAGAGGATTTAGGGAGTTCAAGATTTCCACCACCTGGAAATCGAGAAGATAGATTTGGGGATTTTCCTAAAGGTGGTTGGGGGAGGTCAGAGGAAAGAGGACAGTCGTGGGACCTTGGCAATCGATCTCGTGATTGGAACAGGGACTTCAAGCTAGAGCCTGCTACCGTGGTGGACTATGGCCACAGACCAGTTGCAGTTCCAGGACTAACAGGTAGATGAACAATAGTTTCTTTTGAATCACATTGAAATAATTTGCTTTTCAACAAACCCTGAGAACTTCACAGTTGTACTGCAGTATATCTTGGTGTTCTGTGGAACTACTCAGAGATAAAGCCAGAAATAATATTTTGCTGTTTTATCCTGAAATTGATTCATGGTTTTTAACTTTATTTCATTTTATTTTTGTGTTCTGAATGTCAGCAAAGCTGTTTTATTAAAGTATGAAGACATTGTTTTGAATGCAAATTGTGGGATGATCTTAGCTTATGAAACTTAAATCAGGATTCCTCTGCCTTAACCCAGAGTACAGTGTTCACCGTCTTACATTAAAGCAGTGCTGGTTTACTAAACCGTATTTTCGAAATCTCAGCAGTGTGTCCATCATTTGTTTTTCAAAATTCTGTCTGCTATTTCATTTGTTCTGTTATGATTTATTAATGATAGTTTAAAGTTTCTTAGTTATTTCCATTTTAGTTACAATCTCAGTCCTTAGGTTTTCCTTGGAAGTCCATGGTTTTGGTCATTGTTGTTTGTGTATCTGTATCTAGTCTCGAAGGATTAGTTAAAATCATGAAGGATCGTTACAAGTTGTGTGTCTGCTGTTAAAATTTGATTTAAAGTAGGTAAAGGTATCCCTGTAACAGGCACTGGAGCCCAACAGGGTTGTGAGATGTTGAGGTTCCCACATTTTCTAGACAATTGGCTCATAGATGGTGGTAAGGTTGTCAGTCTTACGCACTGGCTGCCATTTACCCCCAAGAATTTTCCTGGTACTCATTTCTTTTAGAGGCTGAGTCGACCCCAGGACCATATAATGCAGCTGGAATGATTAGGTTAATTGAAAAAATCCACCTCATAGGGATTTGTGACCTTCTGACTTGTGGCGTAGTGCCTCAACCAACTGCGCTACCGCATACCAAAGTCTCTGTTTCTTTATTTTTCCCACTTGGTTTTATCTCTCTCCATTGTTTCACTATTTGAGCCAAATATTAAATAGTAAAGGTAACAGACTTCAGTCTTACCTAGGTTATTCTAAATCGTTCTGTTATATTTTTTGACAGAACGATTTAGACTAACCCCTCGGTGTCTCCGCCTTATCGTGGTGAGGGGGTTTGAGTATGCCAAGGACCCTGAGAGCTATACCAGTGGTAGCATAGCTACTGGCATGGCCTCCATTGCTGGACAGGTCAAAGGGTAGGCATCAGACGAAGAGGGAGACCAAAAACCAAAGACTGATGCCAGAAGCAGAGTCATCTGCAGCGACTTGAAGCACAGAGCAAATGCTCGAGATGGTTCAAGTTCGTATAGCAACAGGCATGACCAGAGTGGTTTGAACGGCTGTTATACTGCGATGTGGAAAGCAAATGGAAAAACTACCACATTATCACTTTTCCTGGATAGTCTCTTTCCAAAAACAGAGATACCATGACAAAGCAAACCGGAGGGGCGGATAGAAGTGCACAGAAGACGAGGAAGAAAATGTAAGAAGATGCTGGATGACCTTGGGGACAGAATAGTATGTTTTAATTGAAGAAGAAAGATTGAGATCGCATTAAGTGGAGGAACTGTTTTGGAAGAGACTGTGAACCTGTCTTCTGACAGATTACTGATGAATGAATGAATTATATTTTTTGTTTTACCTGCAACATGATCATCTTTACGATGGGCTTTTATGGTATTTATCAGATCTTTCTCCGCATATCTGACTTCCAGTATAGCAAACAGTTTTCGTCTCTTCACCTTATTGTATGCCTTTTCACAGTCTATAGATGACTTAAGCTAGTATATCGTGTTCTTTTCTGTTTCATATAATTTGTTTTAAGATAAGAGCTGCACCAGTTGTCTCCTGGCCTCATCTAAACCCACACCGTTTTACTTGTGTGATGGATCGTAATAATTCCATTAACGCCTGTTAGAATTATTAGTCACACATTGCTGGGATGAGGTCAGAAACACAGTGATTTCTGATGATTACAAATATATTCTCCGATCTTCTGTTTGTTATGATTAGGGCTCGGATTTCTATGACATGTCATATTTTTATCCTGGCATCTTTTCACATGTATAATTAAATATAAACGCATTTCTGACTCTTGTGAACATGAAAATACGGTTTTTATTGGTCATATAAATGCATATTTGAACCATATTTTAGCTTTAGATCATATTTGGGCCCGAAGTGATATAAAATCATATTTTTGGTCATATTTTAGGCAAGTTTCACTTATTGCTCAGAAATATATTTGCAAGTATTGGCAACGATGTTACTTGGAACTTCATTTCTTAGAAATATTTGGCCTTGTGTAATGGGATTTGAAGGAATACTGTGCAGTGTGAAGGGTAACGGTTCTTGACCTGGCGTAGAATCAACCACTTTGAAAAGAGAAATTGCCACCTCTGCCTCTGCCTGTCTGTCTGTCTGTCTGTCTGTCTCTCTCTCTGCCTGTCTGTGTCTCTTTTTCTCCTCCACTGCAGTGATACCTGAAGTCCAGTTTGTTTCTTGCATATTGGTGAAAAATTTTTCCATCCACAAAGCGGTAAATTTCTACCCTCTCCCCGAAACCCGTCCAATACAGTACTGTATTCATAACTTCAGTTGTTCAGTATAGTTTCAAGATGCCTAAAGTCAAGTGCTCTAATAGCGTGAAGTTGCGTGGTTTTATTAAAGAGTTTGGTGACAAATATTTTAGTACTGACAGAGAAATTTTATTTTGCAAAATGTGTGAAGTGAAAGTTATGGCAGACAAACGTTTTACGGTGCAACAACACTGCAATACAGCTAAACATGGAAGCTGTGTAAACAGAGAAATTACCACGGAAAGTAGACAGCGATTGTTGTTTGAAAAGTCATCCTCCAGTTCACCGAAATCAGGAAATGCCTCCGAGTTTTCAAAGGATCTTTGTACTATGATGGTTTCATCAAATATTCCATTACATAAAGTAGATACACCTAGTTTCCGAAACTTCCTCGAAAAATATACAACTCATCCCATTCCGACCGAATCCACATTAAGAAAGAACTATCTCACTTCCTGCTACGATGTTACCATCAATAAAATAAGAAACTGTGTCGGAAATAATAAAATATGGGTGTCTATCGACGAAACTACCGACGTAAGTGGTAGATTTGTAGCGAATGTTGTTGTTGGTATACTGAAAGATGACCAGCCTCGAGATATATTCCTATTGGCATGTGAGGTGTTGGAAAAAGTGAATAATTCTTCCATTGCTGTTGTTTTCGACAATGCGATGAATTTGCTGTGGCCAAATAAGGTAGAACGAGAGAATGTGCTCCTCTTCTTAACGGATGCCGCTCCATATATGGTAAAGGCAGCAAAGGGACTTCAGGTACTGTATCCCAAAATGATTCATGCAACGTGTCTCGCACATGCTCTGCATAGGGTAGCAGAAGAGGTGCGAGAGAGCTACTTTGATGTAGATAAATTAATAGCAAATGGGAAGAAAATTTTTGTTAAGGCTCCACTTCGATTGCAGAAGTTTAAAGAAGAGGCTCCATCACTACCCCTTCCCCCTAAGCCTATTCTAACACGATGGGGGACTTGGCTCGATGCTGCAGATTATTATTGCACACACTACAGTGTGATTGAAAATATCTTCATGAAGTTTGACAGAGATGATTCATCTTCAGTTCGAACTGTACAAAATTTGTTTTCATCAACCACGTCAAGAAATCTAGCGTACATAAAATCAAATTTCAGTGTGATATCAAAATCCATCATTAGACTTGAAGCTGTGGGCATGCAACTGTGCAATGCATTACAAATTGTTAAGAAAGTTGAAAGTGAACTACATCAAGCACAGGGCGAAGTTGCTGTGAAAATTAGTGCAAAATTACAAAATGTGCTCCAACGAAATCCTGGATATTCAACACTGTGTACAATTTCTGACATTCTTTGTGGCAAAGAAGTTGAATTTGACAACAGTGAATTAGAACTTGATGCAAGTGATTTGACTTGTTTTAAGTATGCCCTTGTGACATCTTGCGACGTAGAAAGGAGTTTGTCCAAATACAAGGCCATTGTTAGTGACAATCGGAGGTCCTTCAAGTTTGAGAATTTGAAAATGCATGTTGTCATTCAGTGCAACTCTACGGAAAAGGAAGATTAAGGTACTGTACAAATTATTTACCTGCAACTATTAGCACACTTTACTTTAGTTTTCACGCTAAAATAAACAATACTCTCATTCATGTTTTCTCTTTACAGGGTTAGCATTGTGTTGTGATATGCTTCATGATTTAAAGACATTTATTCAGAAAAAATAACTTTGTACACTTTTCAATAAAACACCATTCAGCTTTTCTCTTTATGGGGTCAGCAATGTGCTGTGATCGATGCTTCANTGTGTTGTGATGGATGCTTCACGGCTTAAAGACATTTATTCAGGACAAAATAACTTTGTAAACTTCTTAATAAATTGCCATTCTTAGGAATTTTTGTTAAATATTTGCTTATTTTTTGTGGGCCATTCTGTCATTTTTTCCATTTTTAGGGCATAAATGCATGCATATTTTCAAAGTTTTTAGGTCATAGAAATCTGAGCCCTAGTTATGATGATGTAGATCATCTGGTGTATATAATGATTTGTCTACAGATCCTGTATTGTCAGTGGGGAAGTTCCCCGAACCAGTGCAGACATTTGACTATGGTCATGGTACTTCTTCACGACGGTCGGATATTCCTAACACAGGTATGTCTTCATTGTATGCTTGTACTGTAGAAATCTTCAGGCACACTCTCTTCTGTTGAGCAGACATTGCTTCAGGGAGGCACTTAAGTTTGCTGAAGGTGTTAATTGGTGTGCTGTAGGTGAACTAACTCCATATAGCTGAACCCTTCTTGATAACCCATCAGTTGCTCAACTACTCAAGATTATCCCAACATTTTATGGAACCCAAAGGTTCATTACTGTGTTCACAAGATCCCTCCACTGGTCCCTGTCCTAAGCCAGATCTATCAAGTCCATACCATCCCATCCTGTCTCTCCAAGATCTGTCATATTATCCTCTTATCTTTGTATAGGTCTTACTAGTGGTCTCCTAAACTTCAGTTTTCCAACTAAAAGCCTGTATGCATTCTCTCCTCTTTCATGTGTACTACATTCCCTACCTATCTCATCATTCTTATCTTGATCAATATAATTATAGCTGGCAAGGAGTACAAGTTATGAAGCTCCTCATTGTGCAGTTTCCTCCAACCTCCTATTATTTCATCCTTTTCTGGTCCAAACATTCTCCTCAGTGCCCTGTTCATAAACACCCTCAGTCTGTTCCCTCCCATAATGCCAGAGACCAAGTTTCACACCCATACAAAATCACAAGAAAAATATGAATGAACCAGTTACTTAAATAACTGATGTATTTGGTGTGCCCGTAATTCTTGACCCCTTCAATGAAAATTAAAATAAATGATAATTTGAATCTCTTTTAACATGATACCTCCTCTGCATTCGTGCGTTCTCTTTTTCAGGTAGCCTATATTTAGGTTGTTGAAGATGTCATTTTCATCTACCCCTTTATGTGGAGTCTTGTCTTTTTGTTCTAATTGTTCAGCTGGTTCATTCGTGTTCCCAACTATATGGCATCCATATGTGTACTGTGTCGGGTGTAGGCCCAAATTAATGTATAGATTGCAAACATACAGTTAATATTGGTGTTGATGTAGGAAGTCTTAAGTTATTCTACTGTGTAGTTATAAAATTAAGACGTGATATGTCTTATAACAACAATAAAATACAAGACAGTTTAAAAATAGTCACGTTCTTTTTAGTTACTATGGACAATGTTTGGAATAGTAATTGGATATAATGAACCCTTACAGATTCGTGACTGCAAGTAAGTATAACCATTTTACGAATTCACAGACCTTACAGTTCAGTAGAGCACATACAAGTCATCACAGCCTGATGTGTCTTCACCAGTCATGGTCTGGTAGCAGCTTCGAATGGTGGACGTTCCCCTTCCTTTGGATTCCCGAACTGTTCCTGGCCTCAGCTACCAGCTTCTAATGGCAATAGCTAACAGCTGATCCACGGCAGTCCTCTAAGTAACATACTAACCAACTCACATACCAACTTTTCGCTAGATCACCCACCAACTGACTCCGCTCCATTGACTGACTTACTCGCTCCTCACTAACTGACCTGCTTGTAACATCTTGGCATGAACTGTGTAGAAAACACCGTTCCTCTGTTACATTGCAATTGTTGCTTAGCGGTGGCATGACATATTCCATTGTTGTTTACACAGCCATCGACACAGACCATGCAGAAAAAACCATTCCCCTGTTGCTGTTTATAAGCCATTATATAATAAAAGCTATTGTGTAGGTGCTTATTTTGCTGTTGTTGCCTAGCAGTGGATCTACATGCCACAGTATGTATACCTGATGGGTAATCAGTGCATTGTTATCTGTCTGGATTTCAGTTTGAGACACTGGAGGAGTGTTATGTCATCCAGTCATTCAGTTTGAAAGGGAAAAATATATATTTCTGTCGATATGTTGCACTGTGTCTGTATGTTGTGTTAGTGCCTGTTAATAACTACTGTATGGGGCACATGGTGGCGTAGGTGGTTGAGTCACTGTGCCACAAGTCAGAAGGTTGTGGGTTCGATTTCTGATGAAGTCATTGCGTTTTTCAATTGACCTGATCCTTCCAGCCACACTATGACGCTGGGGTTGACTCAGCCCCTAACAGAAGTAAGTACCAGGAATCTTCCTGGGGGTAAGGGGCAGTCAGCATGTAATGCTGACAGCCTCGCTGCCATCTGTGAGTTGATTATCCGGAAAATGTGAGAGTTTTGATGTCTTGCAACCCCATGGGTCCCCACAGCCTGTTACTGGGATAACCTCCTTTTTTAATTACTGCTGGATGCCATTGGACCTAACCCTTTAACACTTTGCGGACCGGCAATTTAAATATTTAAATCACCGTGGGTACCGGCATTTCTAAACCTACTACCCTAGCTTGTTCACTGTTCACTTTAAAAATTAATATAAAATCTCCTAATCAATTTTATGAACTAAAATTTTTGGAGAACACTTACCAATGCTCCTGAAAGTGCTTGAGAGTGTGATATTTCTGGAAACATTCCCCTTTGTGAAGTGGAATTACACAGAACTTGCACATGTAGACAGTCATACTCCTTTTGTTGTGTACTGTGCAAACACGGCATCGCCTAGAAGGCTGCTTCCCCTTGGCATGTTCACTCTTCACAATTTTTACGAGGGTATGTTTCTGCATATCACCCGAGAGGCGCCCAGGGGGGTCAAAATGAGGCCTGCGTGGGGTGGGAGTAGACGGCCCCGGTCGTACTAAGACTGTGTCTGCCGCCACCGTGTGGTCTG